>NC_135433.1:7439170-7739170 GCF_051991255.1 Vanacampus margaritifer | reverse complement strand
ATTCCCCGGAAAAAAAGGCCGTCAAGAAAGTGTAACGTTTCCACGCAAAACGGACAAGCGAAAGTGAAACTATAATCTGTTGTGCGAGTCCTGCGGCGTCTCCTTGCACGCAGGAGAGCGTTACAAAAAGAAAAACTGTATTTGAAACATCCACATAATTGTAAGTAGTACCACAGTTGCACACATTTGTAAATAGTTTGCGAAATTGTTTTGTCAAATTGTTACACTGTTGAATGGAAATAAACGTATTTTGCAATCAAAAAACACTTTTTCATTGTTGGTGAAAGCGTTTTACAGAAGTAAAGCACTATTTAGGTGTTTGTGGCATCATTCATGGACAAAAAGAAGTGTACAATTCACTAGAGTGCATGAAATAACATCGTTTCACAAAAAGCTCTTTTTCTCCGTTTTTTGTTTCAAAACAGAGAATTTCGGTGAAAGTAACCATTTTCTATTGTTGATTACTGAAGAACGGAATAAGGTAGAAACAAACTTTCTTTTTCTGATGAAAGATGAGAGTCCAATCTTTCATTTGGTAGTATGTGTGTTTCCATAGTCCAAACACAACATTTTCTGTGGACCTTGAAAGATCAGTCAAAATGCTTAAATCAGCTGGCACTGGCGAAATCCTGTTTCTGAAAACGTCTGGCAGTGAAAGTGTTAAGTGCTTAAACTCTTAATTTCTAAACTTTTACAATATCATTCTCTAAAAACACCATTACTATTTTTGCTTTCTTATTTCTTCCTGTCCCATTTTCCCGGCAATTGTATGTCTGTCTGGCTGTCCTTCTGTCTACCTATCTAGCACAGGGATGGCGAGATCCGGTCCTCGAGGGCCGGAGTCCTGCAGGTTTTGGATATTTCCCTTCTTCAACACAGCTGATTCGTGATCAGCTCATCAGCAAGCTCTGAATAAGCCTGATAATGATTCTGTTAATTGGAATCAGCTGCAGTTCGAGTAGGGAAACCTCTAAAACCTGCAGGACTCCGGCCCTCGAGGATTGCAGTTTGACATCCCTGATCTAGTAGAAAAAGAAAACGTTCTTTGTGAGGTAAGGCATTTTTTTACTGTGACAAATTTAAATACAAAACTACGAAATAAAATAAATGAGAATAAAATCACATATATTATTATTGGTTGTAATACCATTTTGTACTTGTTAGTTAAGGTGAAAAAAAAATGTACTTGAGGTAAGGCATTTATTTTTTCAAAGGGGACAACAAACTTTATATCATTCTACTGTATACCGTATTACGAATATATTTTTATCCCAACATATTACATAGTACAGAGAAATGTTAAATGTGACATATTAGTTAAAACAAGATTTTTTTGAACATGAGAAAAGAGAATTGATTAGAGGTGAGGCGTTTATTATTTCAAGCTGACAACACAGGTATTGCGTCTATTCAAGCGGAAATAGGCTATGAAAAGGGATTTTTGTTTCTAATCAAATCTCACCCATGTCCAAGTCGTCGTTGGGGTCGTGCATGTCCATCCTCTCCATGCACTTGTCATGTTCTCGCTGAATGATGCAGTGCTCCGACTCTGACGCCACCTGAACAAAACGCACATCATGGTCGACATATTCTCAAACAAGGGAGGCACAACAAGGAAAATGGGACGAAAAGTTAGTTATTGCTACAGAAGAGATCATGTTGTGTTGTCGATACGTCCCAAAGGCAAAATAGAGCGACTGTTGATTCAGTCGCTTTGTTGCTGGCAAAAGAAGTGAGAGTCACTTTGTCAATCAAAAGTGTGATGTCACCAATGACAAAGCTAACATGCTAGCATGCTATGTGTTTTTCTTTTCTTCTGTTTCTTCATTTTCACGCATTACTTTCCAATTGTATTACACTCGCATATTATTTATTCTTTTTCAGATTAAAATGAAATAAAATGGTGGCAAACACTCTTTATTGGGCGACTATTTTATTTATTATTTATTATTTTCCTGGAGAGCTCAGTATTGTTCATTCGGTAATTTTACCGATTTGACATGTCATCATCATTGCTCTCTCTTTTTTTCTCTCTCTCTCTGGGCGACAATTTTATAATGTATAATATTTGTGAAATAAACATATGTTTGTTTAAAAATATATTTTTTATAAATAAATAGCAAAATGTACAAAAATGACACTAAGAAGGTTTGCGATTGCCTAAAGATGTCACAAATGGTGGCAAAGGACAACTCAACTCTATGATTATACTCCAATCTTCTTTTCCTTTCAGCTTTTCCCTTCAGGGGTCGCAACGGCGAATCAGTTGCCTCCATCTAACCCTGTCCTCGGCATCCTCTGCTCTCACACCAACTACCTTCATGTCCTCTTTAACCTCCTTTTTGGTCTTCCTCTAGACCTCATGCCTGGCATACTCACTATCTCTCCTCTGGACATGTTCAAACCATCTCAGTCTGGCCTCTCTGACTTGATCTCCAAAGTCTCTAACATGTGCTGTCCCTCTGATGTACTGTTGAGATTCTTCTGCCTAGATTTAGTCATAACTGTTTTAATTTACTTGGGGCTTGGGGGCAGAGGAGGCGTTGTAATACTTTTTCAAGATAGTATAAGAATGCTGCGAGTCCGCTGAAATAACACACTGAGCGAGGAGCAGCTGTGCTTTTGTAAACCCGCTCGTGTCCAGAATATTCTGTAAAATAAATCCTTCGAAGGACCTGTTCACCGATCTCCAGTATTCAATGAATCAACAATCTCTCTACCCGAACAACACGAACACGCAGAAGACAAAGATAGTCTTCTAACAGTACTCATTCCTGATTCTATCCATCCTGGTCACTCCCGAAGAGAACCTCAGCATCTTCATCTCTGCCACCTCCAGGCTCTGCCTCCTGTCTTTTTCTCCGGTCCAAACAACATGGCTGGTCTCACCACAGTTTTATAAACCTTTCCTTTTATTTTAGCTGTAACACTTTTGTCCACTCGTTCCAGCCTACCTGCACACGCTTCTTCACTTCTTTCCCACACTCTCCATTGCTCTGGACTGGTGACCCTAAATACTTAAGCTCATCCACCTTCTTGGGCTCTTCTCCCTTCCATTTGGGTCCCTCCCATTCACACACACAGATACTCCATCTTGCTACGGCTAACCTTCATTCCCCGTCTTTCCGGGGCAAACCTCCACACCTCTAGCTTCTCCTCCACCTGTTCCCCGCTCTCACTACAGATCACAATGTCATCTGCAATGGAGATTCCTGTCTAACCTCGCCTGTCCATTACCATAGCAAACAAGAAGGGGCTCAGAGCTGATCCCTGAGGTAGTTCCACCGCCACTTTGAACTCCTCCGTCACATCTACAGCACATTTCGCCACTGTCTTAGAGTCCTCATACATGCCCGGCACCACTTGAACGTACTTCTCTGCTACTCCAGACTTCCTCACACAAAACCACAGTTCCTTTCTCCAGATCTACAAAGACACAATGCAGCTCCTTCGGACCTTCTCTGTCAACATCCTCAAAGCAAATACTGCATCTGTGGTACTTTGTTTTTTTTTTTTGGAATGAAACCATACTGCTGCTCACAAATGTTCACCTCTGCCCTCAGGCTAGCTTCAACTACTCTTTCCCATGGTTTCATTGAGTGGCTCATCAGCTTTATTCCTCTGTAGTTGCCACAACTCTGCAAGTCTCCCTTCTTCTTAAAAATGGGCACCAGCACACTTTTCCTCCATGCCCTTCTCACATCATCCTTACTAATCTTTGCTACTTCCTGGTCCACGACACGTCACCTCTTCTACGCTTCGTTCGCGCTCATTTTCCTCATTCATCAACTCCTCCCAAAGTCAACCTTAAAGACTTTTTGACAATAACATTATACTGTATGTGACCTCACTAGTCTAAACATAACATTCTGATTATTATTTACATTTGTGGAATAAGAGTTAAGCAATAAAATCCAGCCGCTTTTTTTTTTTTTTCATCTCAGGGAGCGGCCATTTTGCTACTTGCTGTCGACTGAAGATGACATCGCAGTTGCTCAGGGCTGAGACAACGACCAATCACAGCTCACCTGTTTTCATAAGCTGCGCTGTGATTGGTTGATACCTGAGACTTGAGCAACTGTGATGTCATCTTCAGTCAACAGCAAGTGGCAAAATGGCCGCCCCCTGAGATGAAAAAAAAACCTGTCTGGATTTTATTGCTTAACTTTTATTCCACAAATGTAAATATTATATATCGTTCCTCTTCTCTTTCGTCCAGTCCAGTTTCCACCGGCACCCTGTAGGTCAACAGCACCGATGGCAGTCTATTATTATACTCCAATATAACAATTTTTTGAGAGTCTTTCTTTGTAGTACAGTATTTAGTTTAATTTACTTGAATTGATTTATTTGTAAGTATTTACAGAAAGCCGTTTCTTTTTCATTTCACGCATTTTCCTGGCTCAAAATGATCACTTTTTTTTTTTTTTTCCCTTTTGCAGGACCATGAATGATGAATGACAAAATAGCAAAGGAGCGCTTGATGCATTTCCAATGGGATCCTGTGCAATAACACGGTCAACACAAAAAGCCATAAGGTGATACATTAAACTAGACTTCCGCTGGTTAGAAAACAAACTGAGTGTATGAAAATAAACATCGAGAAAAGGGGCCTAATGTTTGCACCGGATTCCATACCAATGACGCATCGTCATTAGCAGAAAACCAAGATTTTACGGCTCATTTCGACGGAACATCACATGATAATCAGCGCAATCAATTTGCTTTCCGCTCCAACCTGCCAAATACAACAGAAAGCAAAGAGACTGAATTTAGACTCATGATGAGTCCTTTCACGCTCTCTCTCTCTCCCCCTCCCTCTTCTCTCTCTTTCTCTCTCTCTCTCTCCAGGCAACAGTCACTCTGCATGAAATGACGGCCGAAGCATGTCTTCTTGGCTGACTCATCACTTTTTAAAAAAATATATATGAATTGACCTCAGGCACCTCCTTGGTCTTGGAGGGACTGTAAGTGACTGACTGTGAGTGCCTCCCACTTTTTGTGTTTAATGATTGCGCTTATCGATGTGCTGTTTTCATAATCAAACCGACACGGGCTTCGCCTTCGAGGGAATAGATCCATTGTTGCTAGGCAGCAGCGCAGCAGCAGCCTCCCCACTAAATATGTACAGTATATAAACTTATATACTGTACACGTACTGTATATATGTATATATACGTATAATGTATAAATATATATACATATACTATATATATATATACAGTATATAAAATATATATATATAAAAAAAAATATATATATTTATATATATATATATATATATAAAAATATATATATATATATAAATTATATATATATATATATAAAATATATATATATATTTTTTTTTTAATATATATATATATATATAAATAAAAAATATAAAAAATAAATATATATATATATATATATATAAAAAAAAAATCTATATATATATATATATATATATATATATATATATAAACATGTATACTGAGCATACACACACACACACACACACACACACACACAGGTATCAAATAATCAAATGCATCACAACAAAATGGTGCTGCAGGGCCACATTAGCATATATGTTCTTAAGATAAGCGTCTCCCAAAAACAGATGACCAGTCTGATAGGTCGCTGCAGCAGAGCGGCGCTCGCCATCCCCAAGGCTATTTTTTCAAGGGCCGGTTAACATCGGCCCGGCACTCTGGCAGCCCCAGACACGGCACGGATAATAAAAGCGGCATTTGATGCGGCGGTCCGCTGGCCGGCTGGCCCCTCACCTCGGCCGCCGCTGACCCAGTCGAGGCAGTGGCGCCGTTTGACACACGCTAAGTACATGACAAGGGGAGGCCAAGGTTAGGCGGACAGCGCAGTGGCCGCTCCGTGTAAAGATGTCAGCTAGAGGGACACTTCACCTTCGTTGGTTGTGGGGGGTGTGGGAGGGGGGGCACTGTGAATTAATTACATGCTGCTGGTAAAATACATGCATGTGTGACTGTAAACAAATAATAATAATAAGAAGAAATTCCACCCATACTGCCACCATTTAACAATTTCCGGAAACCACATTTGGTTCCTTATATTTGACTCTGCATGCCTCACCAGGAAAATAAATAAATAAATAAGAACATGTCTGCATATATCTGTAACATATGCTGATATATTGATTTCTGAAACATAATAGCGTGTATAGAATGCAGCTAGCATATTTAGGAAACCCTATTTGGTTCCTTCCCTGAAAGCTCACATGCCTCTTTGTGATGCAGTAAAGTCATGTGATTTTCAACAAACACATCAAGAAACTGATGAATTTTCATCCATTTTTTTGTCATTAGAAACAAACATAGAGTAGCTCTATATTTAAGAAACCAAAATTGGCTCCTTGGGTGGACACATTATTTCTATCAAACAAATCAATAAAACAATAAAACTTACACAGTTTTTGTAATATAAATGGATATATTTAAGGAAATGTATTTGGTTCCCCAAGTATGATGCCGCACACGGAAATACGAGGCGGTAGAACCAGATAACAAATGTGGAAAATAATGAAATTTCAACAGGTTTTGTACTACTAATGAACATAGCTCTATATTTACAGGATAAAAATGGGGACAATTAAGAGACTTGATCACTTCTTGTATTATACTGTAAATGTGACACTTCTTGTACTATATTGTAAATGAACACAACTCTATATTTGGTTCCTTATCTGTAAGCCAACACATCACTTCCTGAGGCGGTAGAAACGTGATTTCCACCGAATAAATAAAGCAAACCATTCCACCAAGCAATCAGAAATCACTTTACCAATTTACGTGCTAAAAATAAGTGTACTGGTAGCTATTTATTTTAGGAACCATATTTGGTTCCTTATGTGGAAGCCGACACATCTCATCATAAGGCATAAGGCATAAGGCATAATTTCTACCAGACTTATTCACAAAATAATGACATTTTACCAATATTTATAATAAATTGACATAACTCTATATTTGAGAAACCGTATTTGGTTCCTTAATATGACACTGCGCGTCTCACTATGAAGCGGTACAAGCATGTGAATTCCACCAAACAATCAGGAAAATAACATCACTTTACCAATGTTTGTGATATAAATGAATGTAGCTCTTTATTCAAGGAACCATATTTGGTTCCTTATGTGTGAATCTATTTCCATCACCATCAAGCAGTAAAACCGTATGATTTAAACCAAACAAATATGAAAAATGATCAAACTTTACCAGATTTTGGATAATGTAAATAGATGGATGGATAAATAAACATATCTCATTTCCAAAGGAACTAAATTTGGTTCCATCGGTATAACACCACACACCTAGCTATGGGGAAGTTGAACTATGTGACTTCTCCTTAACAAATCAGGAAAATAATTAAACTTTTCCAGATTTTGCATAATAGAAATGAAGAAAAAGCTCTATACTTAGGGAACCGTATTTAGTGACATGTAGTAAAAAATTACACAAGCATACATAAAGGAACAAATCACGATATTTGAGGAACCATATTTGGTTCCTTAAACGGAAGACCAGACGCCTCACTTCGATGCTGTAGAAACATTTGATTTCTACCAAACAAATGAAGAAAACCATGAAACCTTTCCACGTTTCATACAGCGCCATAATTGAGGAACCATATTTGGCTCCATAAACAAAACGCTGACTTCACCAAGCCTATCTTCAAATTAAAACAACAATAATCAAAAAAATTAAATAAAAGCTCAATTATTGTTTATTATCTGATTGCATTGCATCATAGTGAGGCAAGAAAGCTCCATCTTGAACACGCACTTAAGTTACCAAATATGGTTCTCTGCTATCTGGGATGACCTCTGTTTTAAGGCAACAAACACACACGCATTGTGCACACTTCGCAGCGGCAATTCTCACCAGAGGCAGAAGGATGATCACAGTCAGGACCAAGTCTCTCATTGTCTCCATTGAAGGGCTTCTTCTGAGTATGCGTGCGTGTGTGTGTGCGTGCGTTGGCTCCGATGCGCCGCCCCTTCTCACAGCAGTTTTGCATCAAGGGCCCTGCAATAATAGCACATCACAGACGACGTGAGAATGAATAGTCGCTTATTCGAAGTGATTGCTAAACTCACTTCATCCCACTGCAACAATAGAATAGTTTGTATGAAGAATATTCTGTTGAAGATAAGTATGGAGCAATTGTTTGACCGTTTTTAACTATTTATTTATTTATTTTCACACTACATTGGTCATAACGCCAGGGTTTTTCCCGTGTACAAAATTCAGAGGCGGCCACCGCCAGCCTGAGCCACCGATATCGCTCAATACAGCGCTCCAGCTGAGTTGTTGATTTTGACATTTTAACTGCAGTTGCGGTGTTGCGCCATTATGGAGGCGCTGTATCAACAGCAGTTCGCCGGAGCAACAACCGAAGAAGAAACCGCTTTCTTTTTTTCAAACTTTAATGTACCGAAGAAGAAACAGATCATGGTGCAACAGTTGGCCACGCCCATTTCCTGGTTGTGAGGCAGAGGTGGCGTCATGAAACACAGTATATACAATAACCATAATAGTGTTTTACAACAACGCTGAACTATATTTACAATTTAATATGTACTAGTGGATGAATTTTTAATGATTGTAGTTAAAAAATGGCAAAAATTAATGGCAACTTTTTTTATTCATATAATTTCTCATTTCTAGTCCGTGATCGTAAAATGGCTGCAGGAGGGCGGCCGATAATGGTATAGGTCACCGCCGCGAGTACCAATGCCTTAAATAGGACTGGTATTAGCACCGATACCTGTACCTGGTATCGGTAGTCACCCATCATAGTCAGGATGATACCACCTCTGCCTCATTTTGAGCCAGGAAAAACCCTGTAAAGCACTTACAATACATTTAGTATCGGAGAAAATACTTGAATCAGGGCCTACAGTTTGTCTACTAGTTGTAGTTTGAAGTTATATAAATATTACAAATAAATAAAGTACTTATCTATAATGTTCTACTCAATGAGTCCCTTGAAATGAAATTCCCTCAAAAATCTGAATTCTCTGACATATTTGAAGGTTTTTCAAAAATGTAACGCAATTGTTAATTTCACTGGTAACTAATCACATTCATGGATAAGTAATTTGGTAACTAATAAATTAAATTACTTTTTGGGGGGAAGTAATCATTATTTTTTTTTTTATAATTTCAACAACATGGTCTAATACTATTTTGGCACTAATTTATAACTTCATGAAATATAAATCTATTAAATCAATTTTTTTTTTTTTTTTTACAATAATGTGTTCTAAACATCCCCACTAGTCTTAATATGGTATTTTGGTTAATATTACGTTAGTGGAATAAGAGTTAAGTCCAGCTGTTTTTTTTTCCCATCTCAGGGGGCGGCCATTTTGCCACTTGCTGTCGACTGAAGATGACATCACAGTTGCTCAGGTCTGAGGTATCAACCAATCACAGCGCAGCTTCTGAAAACAGGTGAGCTGTGATTGGTCGTTGTCTGAGCCCTGAGCAACTGCGATGTCATCTTCAGTCGACAGCAAGTAGCAAAATGGCCGCTCCCTGAGATGAAAAAAAAAAAAATGGCTGGATTTTATTGCTTAACTCTTATTCCACAAATGTAAATATTAATCAGAATGTCATGTTTAGACTAGTGAGGTCACATATAATATTATTGTCAAGAAATCTTCAAGGTTGACTTCAACTTTAATAGGGATTATTTTCCAAACTTTTTTTTTTTACATAGATATACGTACACATACATTAAAAAATATCTAGATATTGGAACAGATTGGCAAAAATAAAAGTCAAAACAATGTATGAAATACTGTAAATATAAATATAGTCACCTTTTTTTCCCATCTTTTCCACCATGAACCATATTTTACATCACATAAATTCATGTGAATAAATGAACAGGAGCCAAAAAAAGAAGCCAGCTACCATTTGTAATCGTTGTTTTATTATCATTGGATGGCCGTTGCCATGGAAACTGCACTGTGCATCATCGCTCTCTAACAGTATTTAAGAAAACCAGCAGCACAATATCTCATGCATCTGTTGCCCTTGAACACAACATGTGCTTTTTTTTATACCAATACAATGATTTCATCTGCATTTGTTTATTCACTTTATTCAAAAGCACACTCAACAAACAATGGCAAAAAAAAAAAAAAAAAACAACAACTACCAGCTTTCTCCATTGAACTACTTTTACCCGAGTGACGTCTCAAATTAAACACAAACCAGCTCAGAACAAACGCACAACAACATTTAGGATTTTTTTATTTTTTTTTTGGAAGGCTCACAGCGAGGAAAAATTCGACAATACAAATAAAATGAAGCACTGCCCCCACCCTCCTTGACTTACTCATCCACGCAGCTTCCTGAAACAGCAATGAATCACTGCAAGCACACACACTTACACAAACACACACTTGCCAGTACCAGTTTTTACACATATGTACACGCAGTATACCGGAGCGAAGGAGCTTCTCTGGACATTGTTGTTGCATGGACCAGTCAAAATGTCCCTGCAGGGTCTCATGTCCTCACATTAGAATTTGCGCCACACAAACAGAAAAACAAGAACACATTCTGTCAACTGTGGATAAAATGAGTTACTGCTGAGATTTATTATTATCATTATTTATTGGCTTAGAGGGACTTCCCCCCCCCCTGCAGAGACAAATGTCCCCTCAATAAAAGGTACGATGTCGATGGCGGTGCCACGCAACAGCGGACAGAAAACAAACACACACA
The DNA here is from genome assembly GCF_051991255.1 of Vanacampus margaritifer. NCBI lineage: Eukaryota > Metazoa > Chordata > Actinopteri > Syngnathiformes > Syngnathidae > Vanacampus > Vanacampus margaritifer. The sequence continues at coordinate 7,728,413 of NC_135433.1, read as the reverse complement.
GTCATATCTGGCAAAAGTTCCTGGCATTTTTTTTGGGGGGGGGGGGGGGGGGGGGCAAAATGCCCCAAGAGACAAATTTCCCTTAAGGTTGTGCCACACTAATATTAAAAGACAAGAACACACATGCACATAAATGGTCAATTAGTTTATCCCGTATTTTTTGTAGCAAAAATGTTGCCTTCACAATAAAGATGGTGCCACGTAAAGACACAAAGACAAGAACAGACACACACAGTCAAATATGTTCATTCCGGTTTCTTTTTTTTTCTTTGACAAAAACAAGTTAAAGGGAGCTAATAGTGGTATTTTGCAAATGTGGAGGCAAACTTTTAAGTGTGACATCAAGGATAGTGCCACACAAAAATAGAAAGACAAGAACACTCACACACAAACACACACACACATGGCCAAAACAGTTAATTCCAGCTTTTTTTAGTTTGATTTTGGTAAAAATGTGAATGAGTATTTTGAAAGTGTGGACAAGAAAAATGAAAGTGGGATGTTAAGGGTGGTGCCACACAAAGATATAAATACAAGAAAACACACACACACACAGTCAAATAACTTCATTTTGGCATTTTTTTCTGGATTTTTTTTCTCCAAAAATGTGAAAGGGAGCTCATAGCTATTGGTGCTTCATGCCAAAAAGTCCCCAAAATGAAAAAGCGATGTCAGTGATGGTGCCACACAAATATTAAAGAAAGACAAGAACACACACACACGTTGGGTTAACATGTCTCGTGGGGACATCTCATTGACATAATGCATTTCCTAGACCCTTACCCTAACCTTAACCGTCGCAACTGACTGCCTTACCCTAACCCCAACCAAAACCCAATTCAAAGGTAAACTCTAAAACCAAGTTTTGACCCTCAAAATAAGGTTTGGTTTCACAATGATAGTAAAAACCAGACAAATGGTCCCCATGATGTGATAACCCCCCCCCCCCCCCCACACACACACACACACACACACACACACTTGTACTTATATAATTGTGACGACATCCATAGACATAATGCATTTCCTAACCCCTTCTCCTAACCCCAATTATCAAAAATGATTGCCCACCCCCATTCTTTACCCTAACCTCAACCATTACCCAATTCAAGCCTAAACTCTAAAACCAAGTCTTGACCCTCAAAAAGAGGTCTTGAGTTGTGAGGACCGGCCAAAATGTCCTCCCTTCACAAAAATGTCCTCAATCTGTTGGTTAAAGTCCTCACAATGTGGTATGTACAAACACACACGCACACACACACACACACACAGCAAGTTCACTACAGCACCCCCCCTTTTTTCTTTCTTTTTTTTTATGTGAATGTGAGCTCATACTGTATTTTGAAAGTGTGGGCGAGCCAAAATGTCCCCAAAATCGTGATGCCAAGGGTGGGGCCACACAAAGATAGAAAAACACACACACACACACGGTCAAAAAGGAGCACACACTGTTTTGTTGTTGTTGTGAACCAGTCTAAATGTCCCCACATTCAAAAAGTGTGTTGGTGCCACACACAGATAGAAAAACAAGCACGCAGAGACACACACCTCCTCTCCCCGCACTCATCCAGGCACAGGCAAATTCCACCTCATGTCCCTTCGCCTCTCGTGGCCAATCCAATTAGCCGGCGAGCATCTCTCTCGCATGTTTTAGCGAGTCGTAACTCACCAGGACCCTCCCCCGGGGGAGCGGACGGCGCCACAGAAGAAGAAAAAGAAGATTAGGATGATGAAGAAGAAGAAGAAGAAGAAGAGGACGATGAAGAGGAGGTTGACATGCTGCAAAGAAATGAGGGGAGCCAACATGGCAGATTGAAGCGTGTAGGAAGACGGAACGTGTCATCACCAATAAGACGGGGCATGTGACTCATACGGTTCAAATCCAACATTGTGGGGGGAACAAGAGGTGTGTGTGTGTGTGTGTGTCCATTGATTGACACAAAAACAAGAGTATAATCTGGAACATCTGGGGAGCACACGACAGACATTGTGCAAAAAAAGCCAGATTCTGTTTGGCGCTATCACAAATGAAGCTGACAATTAATTGCGTATGATTATGAATGTGTTAATCCTGCAGCGTGTAGTGCATCCATGTGTCAACGCGTGTACCCCCCACCCCCCCCCCCACCCCCCACCCACACACACACTGCACCCATCCTCAGCTGCACATCGACTCCCATTCAGAAAAGCTCATCGGAGTCCTTCAGTGTTGCTTTTTTTTTTTTTCACCCTCTCTGCAGACAAGGCAAATAAGAAATAAAAGAGGAACTTACCGATGCGTGGGAAGCCATGCTCGCTTTCTCTAGGGGGGGGGGGGGGTCGTCCTCCTTCCTCTTCCTCCCGAAAAATATGCGCGGTGAGGGTCCTGTCAGTCCGTCCGTCCGTTCTTCTTATGCTGCTGCCGCACGACGTGTCTGCTGCTGCTGCTGCTGCGGTGAGGAAGAAGAGGAGGATGAAGAGTCGGAGGTAGGGGATGGCGAAGGAGCGCGGGGGGGTGGGGGGGGTTTAGTCAGTTCCGTTGGGATTGGCAACTCGTCGCATAGAAGTGAGAGGAGTGACAAGTGCTGCGGGAGCAAATAAATGTGTCAATAAATAAGTAAAAAAAACATTTGTGGCAAAAATAAATAAATAATTATTGTTTTATTGTAAATATAATTTTTATGAAGCATTTTTTAAAATTATTATTTTTGATAATTATTATTATTGTGAATTTCGTTTTAACATTTTTACATTTCATAATAAATACTATACACGATTAATCACTACTAATACTACAATAACTAGATGAAGCAATTTCTGGAGAAATTTGAGTGTGAATGCTGAAATGCTGAATGAAAAAAATATATATAGAAAAATGTGAATAATGTTGTTGAAAGATACGGAATTATGTCAAATGATATTGAAAGATTTGGAATGATATAGAATAATATTTAATTATTTGGAAGTGGGTGAAATGATATTGGTGACAATGTGCAATATTCACATATTGCACATTGTCACCAATGTCATATGTTGGCAAAAATTTTAAAAATTACAAAAATTATACATTTTGTACACGGCAAAAAAATGTATTTTTGATATGTGGAAATTGTTAACATTGCCAGCAAGCTGAAGCCTGGCGGTATTTGTTCACAAATACCAGAATCCATCTTGTACTGCTCCCGCTGATACGTTCGTAACCGACTTTTTTGGGGGGTCGGACCAATCAAGCGTTGTTTAGGGCGGGACACGCAACTGTGACGAAAACCAGGAAGTGCCGAAGCCGGGGAAAACATACAAAACCTAACATAGACGAATGGATGCTGCAATTAATTTTGTTCTCGCAGAATTACTCACCGTTTCCTTGTTGAATGTTGAACATTTTTATCTGGTAAAGATGTTCGTGCTTCCCCCCCCCAACTCGAGACCGAAGATGACATTTTCATCCGTTGCCGTGATTGTTCAAAACAAACATGCTGCATCGTCCAATCAGCTCAAAGTATTGTACAGAATGCCCCGCCTTTCCCGAGCAAATCACCGTGGAGCAATCCCAGATTGATCATGTGTAGAACTCCTTAGAGTGAATCACAATTATCAATCTGGCTATTGCCAGGTTAGGAAATTGCGGGAATGTTGAAAAATAATTCCCAAGGTAAACGAATGAATGATTTTGAATGAAGAAGTGTAATGAATTGTTAAATTTGTGGGTCAAAAATGTAGAATTTGGAAAGATTTTGCACGGGTGAAATATATCAGATTGAATGGCAAGATGAATTCAAGGAGGAGCATGTTTTGAATAGGAACGATACCAGCCCAAACTCGAACCCTAGTGAATTTTTACCTTCTCCTTTTAAAAAAAGAAAAGTTTTAACTCAGTCTGTGTCCTTAAACTAAATCCTGACAGTCTCATTCGGAATGAATAGGGATTAGAAAAGTACTGTGAAGTTTTGGAACGTGTCAAAGTTGGAACGGTTTGAATTGGTCGTGGAATGTAGAAGTATGATACCTAACTTTATTTCAAGGTATCTGTACTACCAGCTGCCCTCTTGTGGCCGTTTTACAATCAGCAACTACAATTTAGAAGATTAGAACATTTCCACTAATTTCATGCTAAGGAAAATGCTATATTGGGATATATAGGTCTTTTTTTTTTCTTTTTTTTTTTTACAAAAGTGCTCATGGTATCGGTTTTTGGTATCTGTATTGGTTGAGTACTCATTCTGGTCTGGAAAAAAAAAGAAGTGGTATCGAACATTTCCAAACACGATAATAATGATGTGTTAAATAATAATATATCAAATTTCAAGTGGAGCAGTTTGTGTGCTATCACAATATCACACACACGCACGCGCACGTGAAACCATTCACAAAAGTGTGTGTTCTTCGCCACGCTGACCTTTTCCAGATGCGCCCCCCCCCCCAGCCAGGCAGCAGGTTCGCTTCCCTGTTGGGTGCATTTTGCGTGACTCACCTCACGTTGGCTCTCCGCCACCTGTTCGACTTCAGGTGTGCGCACACACATAGAAACAAAATCAAAACCTGGTCGCGTGGCGCTAACTTACCGACCTGTAGCTCATCTCCCCCTCAGCACCACGGACAGCAACCCGGGCCTGGAGCCATTTTCAATCAAACGTCAGATGCACAAAAGTATTGGGACAGATTCACAGCCAGTTAGGGCTGTACAAATAAACTCGACTTGACCAAAAATGGACCCCATCAGGAATATTTAGAATATTTAAAGTTATCATCCTACATAGTGCGTTTTAACACATTGCTACTCGCAAATGGGCATGAATCCAAAGATGACATCGTTGAATGCTGCTTTGGTCCGCTGGCTGCTCGGCTAGCTAGCAGCGGCTAATCTGTTCATGTTTACATGGGCAGGCTGTGCAAACTCAGCCGGCATTTTCATGCTTTCCGCATTGTCACGTTGCTGATACTCGTTCAAATTATTCAGCAGGATTGTTGCGTTGCCCTGTTTTTCAGGACACGCAAGCAATGGTGAGGAACTTCCCTTGTCAAAATAGCTTCATCTTTGGAAGATAACGCTGAATCATGGCTGCGTGTTTAGCTGCGTCTTGGGTCATTGTTTACTTCTTCTTATACTTGCAGCCTAAAGTGGAGAAGTAAAAGCTGAACTCTGATTGGCTGCTGTCACACACACTCCCCAGCTTGTCCTCATAGGAGAACCCTTTTTTGGTCCTCGTTTGTGAAGGTTCCACCCGGAACCCTTTCAAAGGGTTCTACCGAGAACATAATGGGTTATACCCAGAACCCTGTATGAGAGGTTAAACAAAGAACCCTTTAAGGGTTTCATCTAGATCTCAAACAGGGAGTTCCACTGAGAACCTTGTGATGTTTCAATGGTTTCATCCAGAACCTTCACAGCGAGTTCCACTGAGAACCCTTTTATATTACAAGGCTTTCATCTAGAACTAACACAGTAAGTTATACTGAGAACCCTATTATGTTTCAAGGGTTTTATCTAGAACATGCACAAGGAGTTTTTATTTCTCTCTCTCTCTTGGGTTTGTATTAAGTAAAAATTAAAAAAAAAAATGGCGGGGGGTTAATTTATTTTTATGTTTTATTAAGATTGTAGTAATTAAACAATGAAGTTTAACATTAGTCAAAAAGTAGACCATTTCATTGTTTATACATTTTATTATAATGGATTAAAAAAATTTGGGGTAAAATAAAATAAAAAAAGTTTTGTTAATTTATGTTATATTAAGATTGTAGTAATTAAACAATGAAGTTTAATATTAGTCAAAAAGTAGACCATTTCATTGTTTATACATTTTATTATAATGGATTAAAAAAAATTGGGGTAAAATAAAATAAAAAAAGTTTTGTTAATTTATGTTAGGCTCCAGCACCCCCGCGACCCTTGTGAGGAAAAGCGGTCAAGAAAATGGATGGATGGATGGATGTTATATTAAGATTGTAGTAATTAAACAATGAAGTTAAACATTAGTCAAAAAGTAGACCATTTCATTGTTTTTACATTTTATTATAATGGATGATTTTATTTTATTTTTTTGTAAAATTAACATACTTTTTTGTGTGTTAATTTATGTTATATTAAGATTGTAGTAATTAAACAATGAAGTTAAACATTAGTCAAAAAGTAGACCATTTTATTGTTTTTACATTTTATTATAATGGATGATTTATTCTTTTTTTTTTGTAAAATGAACATACTTTTTTGTGTGTTAATTTATGTTATATTAAGATTGTAGTAATTAAACAATGACGTTTAACATTGTGTTTTATACTGCCCTTTGGTTGGTGGTGGTGGCGTTCAAAATTGTAAAGTTAAGCCACGCATGATCAAATGAGAGCAGTCAGAGTATACATTTATTTTATTATTATTATTATTATTATTTTGACACACACTAATGGTGACAGTGGAACAGACTGAGTAAGCCTGTCCTCTAACTCCTATAACAAAAGCCTCCACTGAAACAAAATCAGGTGAAAGTGAGCGAACCCCACAAGGTTTTCACATGAATTACTTTCACTAAAGTTGAAATACTTTTCAGTAAAAAATTAATTACTGGAAAATGAGGTTCAATACTCACCCTAATCCACTTGTTGAAGCCCGTCTTTTTTTTTGGTCCAAACTCTCGAACTCATTTCTACAAAAAAGAAACAAATGTTAACAAAACAAAAAAAAAGTCTACTTTTCTCCATAAGGTTCCTCGAGTCACACTTGCTGATATAAAATAACCCCAACACAACCACCAGCAAACATTCGCACCATGGGTACACCCGTGTAAGTGGCACTGGAGGCAATGTGTGTACCAGTAAAATAAAAAACTAAATAATATACAGAGAGTATATTGTGTTGCTACATTTCTATTTGTACCGTATTCTAAATTTTCACACCAAAAAGTTCTTCTGCAAACAAATTTCACTTAAGTCCCATAGTGAACTGATAAAAAAAAAGGAAGAAAAAAAGACTTGAATTTTTTTTGTGCCATGATTCAGTATTTACTCAGAAATTCCAAATCAATAAAAAAAAAAAAAATATATATATATATATATATAATATATAATATAATAATAATAATAATAATTAAAAAAAAGAGAGCAATGATGATGACATGTCAAATCGGTAAAATTACCGAATGAACAATACTGAGCTCTCCAGAAAAAAAAAAAGAAAAAGAAAAAAAAGAAATTCCAAATCAATTTTACAAGGAGCGTTTGGAGTACATTTGACCAGTTTTACCAGCGTACCACCCGAGCCGTGCCGCTCCTGCTGTGTGCTAGCGTATTGCTATTGTCAGGTGGAATCCTCGTACCTCAGCGTATGTTGGCCTCATTTTGTAGAGTCAAGCGATGCAGTAGAGGGACAAACAAGATTGGCATAGCTCAGTTGGTACAGTGGTTGTCGAGACAAGTCCAACCTGAAGGTCATGAGTTCGAACCTCAATGCTTGAGTAACTTCGTTTTTTAATAAAATAATCAAATGTACTCAATACTCTCCTTGTAAAATTTCTAGAGAATTTCTGAGTGAAAAAAAGGGTTCTCTGTAATGAAACGGTTCTTACAGGAACTCTTAGCTTCAAAAGAACCCTTGAAGATTTTTTTTTTTTTTTTTTAAGGGTTCCTCAGAAGCCCAAAGTTCTGGGTAGAACCTTTGCTCTTAATGAAGAACCCTTTTGGAACCCTTACTTCTAAGCATGCATAACAGGATTTTGCTACTCAACCCCTTCAGACCCGCATTTTTTCAGCTGGGCCATTAAAAAAATAATATATATTTTTTTTACTTACTGATTTTGACTCCTTTGCCACATAAGAACAACATGGAAAAATCTTTTTGGGGTTATGTCATGTTTTTGTTTGTTATAGTGGACGCCGGGTAGTGTAGCTGCAACGTGTTGTAAACTTAACAAGCTTATATGTAACATTTTTAATATGAACATCATTCAAATCAACTTGCGATTGTGATTGGTTAACTAGGATCCAATCATGAACCAGAAGTGTTGACATGTTTTTATTGGTTTAGACTAAGGGTTTCCAAATTAATGCGTTCATTTTGAGTTAATTTAAAGTTCATTTAATGCCATTATTTTTTTTTTATGTGCGATTAATGACTGCCCCTTACTTGGAAAGCCTGTACTGGGGGAATTCCAGTCACAACGCAGCAGACGCGTCCACATCAAAATGTAGCAGTAATAAATTTAATAATAATGCATATATTTGTGGAGACTGGGGTCAAGTTGTAGTTTACAATTAAAAAAAATGTGCAGAATTTCACAAGTTACTTCATGTTAAAGATTAGATATCTCTTAATATGAAAAGGAAAATGCACCGAGCTGTCACCAACGCCTTACAAATGCGGTTATGCCATCTAGTGGCAGAAAAATGACCTCAACACAAATCAATATCTCACTCTTTTTTTTAATTTTAACTAAATTTTATGAATTATTATGAAATTACTGTATCAATGACTAAAAGATGCAGCCATATTTCTATTAGTTTAGCATTTTTTCCACTTTTATGTTAACAAGAGTATGAAAACATAGGAAACAAATATTTTACTGTACATTTTGAACAGATAAAATTTGCGATTAATCGTGAGTTAACTATTAAGTCATGTGATTAATTACAATTTAAAAAAATTATCGCCTGACACCGCTAGTTTAGACACACAAATATGTCATGTCCACTGCAATCATCTATGGGTCCGAAGGGGTTAAATTGCCCTTTAGAAGGTAATCGACGGGGTTGAGGATTGTGGGGTCCTTCGCAAATTTCTAGATGTTTTTTTTTTTTTGTCTGTCTCTGTGCAGCTAGGCACCAAGTAGCGGAAACTGTTTCAGAAAATTCCATTTTCTGTTCCAATTGCACAAAGCAAAGTGCGTCGTGTTTTTCACTGACAACTTGAAAAGTCCTCAACAGGAAACAGAAAAGTAAAAAAATAAATAAAAAAAAAGGAAACAGAAAAGTATCTCGAGAACAAAAGGCCTTTCGAATTGCATCAACCAGTAAAAAAAAATGAAAACAAGGAATGGAGAGAGAGAAGGATCGATGCGATTGGATGACGCCTGTGACGCAAGCACCCTTTCATTTACAGGAAGGCATCACTAGACTTGCCTCAAGGACGTGGATGCAAATGGGAGGGGAGGCCAGTCAGTCACTCAGTCGCTCGGTAATGGTAGGTCTGTTTGGGCTGCTAATAGCAGGCATCGGCCTTGTTGCCATGGAGAAAGTGCCGGCAGCGTCCGCCTGTGGAGTCTTTCCAATACTACTTTGACATCTTGTTGCGCTGCGTCTATTATTTCACTGCTTGATGCGTCAGATAGACGGGTGGACCGAAAAGGCGCAAAGAGTCAGGTTGGAAGATGGAGAAGCAGAAGACGGGGGGGGAGATGGACAGTGAGACAAACAGACAGTGAGACAGACAGGCACGGATGGAAATACATCCTCTAGAAGCTGAAAGACGATCAGAGAGGCAGGAACAGTTAAATTCACTTGAAAAAAAAACCCTCCTATGTTATTATTTTTTGGGAGGCTTTTTGAGTACAGTAGTTTTTTAAAAATTATGTTTTATGAATTTTTTGTTTGTTTTTCTGAATATTTTTTCAGTTTATATATATATACTGTATATATATATATATATACAGTATATATATATATATATATATATATATATAGTCATAAACAAAATATTCAGAAGAGAAAAAAAACTCAAAATGTTTGAAAAGGCTAAAATAAATTAAGGAGAAAAAATCCATAAAATAGTAATTATAATAAACAAAAAAAATATTAAATATTATTATATATATTAAAAACATTTATTTTGAGCACTTTTTAAATATTGCTTTCTTGTAATAACGTCCATTATTCATCTTCAAACAATGCGAATGCAAATCAGTTAGCGGCTAACTGATAGCTGGCTGTTAGCAGATAGTCAGCTAGACAATCAGAGAGGCAGGAACAGTTGGGAACGAGTAGAAAGACAGGCAGGAGGACGGACAGAAGGACAAGCAGATTGCCATACGAGAGACAGACAGGCAGAAAGACATGCAAACGGGCAAAGAGGCCGACAGGCAGACCGATAACTAGGTAGACAGATAGACAGCATGGCAAACAGACAGACAGGTAAAAAGACGAGCTGACTAGCAAACAGAGAGGCTTGTCCATGAGACAGAGAAAAAAAAAGGAGAACAGACAGACAAAAAAATTCTGACAACGACAAATAGACAGGCAGTCTGCCCAAGAGACACACAGACAGACGGACAACCAGACAGAATTCAACTGGACAGACAAAGAAAGAAAGAAAGACAGACAGATGGACAGGCAAAAAGACAGAGACGAGTAGACAAAGAGACAGACAGGCGGGAGGACAGACAGATAGGCAAGATAGAGGCAAGCAGGTACAAACAGAGGCAAAAGCAGAAACAGGCAGTCTGACCATGTGACAGGCAGACAGACAGACAGACAGACAGCGAGGCAGACAGACAGTGTCCATGCGCAACGCTCCAGAAGGGAAGCACTGACTGCGCTTCCCCGCTGGGTGCAAATTGCACCAAGTCCTCGAGTGTGACTCACTTGTTATTATTTTTTTGGGGTCGTTTTCATTTGAAGTTCCGCATTGAGTGTTGATGTTTAACACCTCCGCAGAAGCTGCTTTGTTATTTTTACTTTTTTTTTTTTACTTTAATATTATGACTTTTCTCTTGGTAACCATGTTTTTATCATAAAGCTACAATTATTGTCAACTTGCATTCATTTTTTGTGAACTTTTATTAAAAACAAAACAAATAAAACCCATTACAATTTACTCTAATATAATGATCCCATTTTTTTTCTATTAAAATTTTAACTTTTTCTGTCAATATTTTGATATTTGGAAACAATTCTCTTAATATAACTATTGTCAAAAATCAATCTACAAATTATATCACACATGCCCGTGGCCCGTGACAAAGTTAGCAGTCGGAGGTTATTAGCTGCGCATAGCTGAAGTATTGATGAAATGTGATGTGTGTGCTTCAGTGCGTCTCCACTCAATGAGGCTCAACGAGTCCACTCAGCCTCCACCCTATGCCCCCCCCCCCCCGCCTCCTCAAGGCCGTCTCCATGTCTCTTCTTGGACACAACGAGAGAGGGAGCCCCCCCCCGTGGTCCTGTGCTAACAACCCGCCCACCCGCAACGGCTCGAAGCGGAATCGGCAGCGGGGGTTGTGGAGGGCCCCTGCGAGGGACCTGTTCCCTCTTCAACCTACACTTGTCTTCCAATGAGAACCTCACGTAGAGAGGAACACCTAGTAGTGTTTTTTTTTTTTTTTTTTTGGGGGGGGGGGGGGGGGTTATTATTAGGAGTCTTATGAAAATTTAATGTTTTGGGGGTAAAAAAAAGACACAAAAATTGAATAAAATTATTTTGTAGCTATTATATAAAATATTTTGTAATTTAATAATAATAATAATAATAATAATAATAATAATAATACAATTTACGTTATTATTTTGAATATTATGGGAATGTAGTATGTTCTTCGGGATGAAAAGTGGGACTATCATGAGAATACAGTAGTATTTTGTGGATAAAAAGATTTGACAAAAAATAATATTCCTGTAATATTACAACTTAAAAACAGTAACATTTTCTACCGCCCCCCCCCATCCCCTTAAAAAAATGGCTACTCTTCATATGTGCCCAAGTTGGACTTCTGGTGTACTGCTGACGTTATCAAACACTTTACAGAACATTATGGACTGTAATTTAAAAAAAAAAAAAATGGACCGTCATCATGCCATTCACTGCACAGTAATCGTAGAAAAATAAGAGACCGGCTGCACTTCCTTCGACACATAAGGCAGGAGGGAATGTTTTCTAACAGAGACAGATGGTGAAATAAATGAAAGGCTGACGAAATGTGAACATTTTTATGATACAGCGCCCCCTGTCTAGCTCTTCAAAAGTGACGAGATGACGCATTTCTGACGCATTTCATGTCAAGCAGGCACTCAATGTTTGTGTCCAAATTCACAAGGCTGGGCTGCATGGCGTCACTCCAGGCGCGACTCGACAGCACGCACAGGCTTACATATGAATGGATTGTCAATTCCATTCATGTGTAAGTCTGTGCATGTACAAAAACATACACGTAGACAGACAATATAATAATAATCAGGGATAGATTCTTTATCCTCTGCATAAAATGGCTAATAATACTGCATCTTACTGAGCTTGTGAATGTAGTACCTATTTATTATACTGCTCCCCCAGAATAAGGGATAAGTTAAATTGGCTTTGAAGCATGAATTCATGATCCACAATGCAAACATTGTATTTGAAAATTAAATACAAAAAAATAAATATAAATGGAAATAAAAAGAACAAAGTGTGTGTGTGTGTGTGTATGTATGTGTATATATATATATATATATTTATATATATATATATATATATATATATACACATACATACACATACACATACATATATATATATATCCATAAATAAATAAATAAAAGCTAGAAAACAAATTAAAAACAAGATAAAAAAAAAAATAATGTTAAAATAAATACAAAATTAAATATATAAAGTGTCTGGAGCATGAAATAAATAAATGTGTGAGCAGAGCGTTTTATGTATTGATTGATTTAATTCTATTTAAATATTTTTTTTGTATTTATTTCAATATTTATTTTTATATTTATTTAAAAACATGAAATCTAATTATTTTTTAGTTTTATCTATTTATTTATGGATATATTTTGTTGTTTTTATTTCCAATCCCATTTATCTTTTTGTATTTAATTTTTGAATTTTATTTTTATATCCCTTTTTATTTTTTCACTTTTATTTATTTAGTCATTTATTTTTATTTTTTTTATTGTGGCAGTGTTGGTCCTCCATATATTTAGTGAAGATAACATGTAATCCTGAGTTTATTCGCACATGTGTCATGACAAGTATCTTTAATGAAGCTCTTGTGTGCGGCAGTGAGTCAGTCAGCCTTTAGAAAGCTGCTGATTGGCTTCAGAGCACGAGGCCGCCGCCACGTTGTCATGTAATTGCGGGTTGTCAGAGAAACAGAAATGTTCTGTAATGGATGACACACAACTGACAAACGGCCCACGACCATCTTCGGGTATTATGGGTGATGGGGAGTGGAATTGATAGGTATACTCTCAAGTATTGAATGGAGCCAGGTGTGGAATTTAAGCCATTCCAATGATTCGGAGGCTGTCAGCCCAGATGACGTCCTGCAAAGTCTAATGAAGTACCGAGGGAATGTGACTTTACAGCATCTAGCCGGTCGTCCATTTCAGACTGAGATGTGCACTGTTTTTACAACAGACTTGCTGAAAATAAAATGGAGGGGAAAAAAAGGATACCAGTGCCAGATGAAATATTGAACGATTTCAATGAATGTTTGAAAAGCACTCAAAAGATGCGAGAAGAGTCCTCACGGGAAACAAAGATTTTGATGTTTTTTTGTTTGTGTTTTAAGGCTGGGATAAAAGAAGCCTTTGGGTGGATCATCAAAGTTTTTTTTTTTTAAATATCACTTTTGACACAAGCAATTACAGAGGATTGTATTTCATTCACATTTGAAATGTTACATTTCTTAATTCCTTATTTCCATTATATTTTTTGGAATACAAAAAATGTCTTCTTTTTTTTATTTTATTTTTTACCTTTTTTGGTGAGATCAGTAACTATAGTGCATTTTATAATTTTCATTGATTTTGGAAATTAAATAACATGTGGTTTTAATGTTTTAGTTTATTTAAATTTTGACTGACTGTTTTCTGCAGAAGAATATTAAATTTACTTGAAAAAAAACCCTCCTATGTTACTATTTTTTGGGAGGCTTCTTTGAGTACAGTAGGTTTTTTTTTTTAATTAGGTTTTATGAATATTTTTGCAGTTTAAAAAAAATATATATATATATATGTCATAAACAAAATATTCAGAAATGAGAAAAAAAACTCACAAATGTTTAAAAAGAAACAAATTAAATTAAGAAAAAAAAACAAAACAGTAATAATAATAAACAAAAAATATTAAATAATATTATATATATTCAAAATATTTATTTTGAGCACTTTTTAAATATTGCTTTTTTGTAATAACGTCCATTATTCATCTTCAAATAATGCGAATGCAAATCAGTTAGCGGCTAACAAATAGCTGGCTAACTGTTAGCCAGTCTGAAGCATGCACAACTGGGACTATTAAAGTCACAGAATTCACTGCAGGTGGCTCTACATGTACAGTCACCGTCCCCTGTTAGCAAAGCAGGCACATTTGTTATACCGTTAAAAAATCTCATAGGTTAGAGGATATAACTTTGAGCGTCTAGCTTCCTGTGTACGGCAACCAGTAAGGAGCACAAACTGCTTTGGATAAAGACAGGTGTTCAAAGTCAAAGTTTGAACATCAAAGTAATAATAGTATCCAAAGATTGTGCATTGTACCTAATATTGTGGCCAGAAATATGCTGCAACCAATTCCATCATCCCCGACCCGACAATAGAGCCTGCAAGTGCGCCCGCAGCGTAACAATCAAACGTCGTAACTGTGTGGCTCACTCAAGCCACAATCAATCATAACGCCACATCACCAGGTCGTCATGGCAACATGGAGTCAAAGCAGTGTGTGTGAACTTTTCTTCTTTTTTTTCCCCAGACATGAAAAGGCAAGACATTGATTTGAAAGAAGTGTTACTGTTGATGTTTCTGACAAGGATTAAGGGACAAGACATTGAAGAGGGTCTTCTGCCCAGATTTAGTCATAACTGTTTTAATTTATTTATTTCCTCAGTAGAACTTTTATCTGTGGATGTGTCTTTGTGAGTGATGTCGCAATTTCTGCCAAGTGTCTGTAATCAATGATGTTTTTAAAGTCTTATCTCATGTCCGGTGTACTCCGGGTGGGCTGTTTGGAGGGGGCGTTGTGGTACCGCCCCTTCAAGATAGTATAAGAATGTTGTGAGTCCGCTGTAACCAGACACTTGCGAGAAGCTGCAGCAATGTTCTGTAAACTCGCTTGTGTCCGGAATATTCTGTAAAATAAAACCTTCGAAGGAACTGTTCACCGACCTCCAGCCTGCATTCGGATAACCAACATTCTCACTACCCGAAAGAAAACGAACACGCGGAAGAAAATGATTATTTTCTTCAACAACGTGGAATAAATAGTATGAGAATAAAAGCAAATGACTTGATGGCGGTCTACACTTTAGTGATTGCCATTTTACTTACTATTTTGAGTCTGAGAATTGTCACTAAAGACTTGTTAATGCCAAAGTTCTGCACTTTTCAAACCAAAGTTAAGACCCAACGTCCCCAATGTCCTCAAACCTGCTCCATCCTGTCTTGTCTTAACCATCTGCTGAGGAAGCTGTCCTCAGCACATTGCCCCCCCCCCCCCCTCCACACAAGCACGTACGCGCACACCTCGGTCTCTATGCCTTGCTTGTCAGTCCAGCTGGTGGTTTCCATGTAGGCCTGTCAGATGCAGAGCTCCTTGGTGCGGAGGCGGGGAGCGAGGAGGACAAATAGATAATGAATAAAAGATCAACACGGGGGGCATCACAAGCTCATTTCGCTGTATAGCTACCGGTAAGCATGAATATGAAATGGGAACGAGTAAGAACAGGAAGTTACAAATCCGCAAAGTTTTGGCAGATGAGATGCAAGTCGACGTAGTCGTTCCATATTTATTTCATTTGTACATTGGGGATGTTCTCATCGTACTCTCTTGTGTGCAGTAACATTAGCATGCTACGCTAAATCAGGTGAGGGCAATTTGTGCATTTGTGTATCCTTTAATGTGCCTTATTTCTGAAATAAAGGCAAATAATGCAAATTTGTATAAAGGTTCTATTTAACAAAGCTTTTATCAAAGGTTCTAATAACAAAGCTATAGGTTTAGATGGTGTCTCAGGTGAGCACTTAAAAGTTTGCAGGTGCGAGGTTAGTCCCCCTGATCTCAATCTCTCACACCGCTTTTTTTTTTTGTGTTCATGGGTTTTTGCCTGACTCCATTCTAGAAGTTCAGACAATTACAGAACAATTGCCTTGCCTTACTGTGTCGAAAGTTGTTGAAGCAATATTGTTGGATAAAATCTCAACAATTGTTACATCCTCAGACAGCCAGTTTGGTTATAAAGCGAATTTAGGCACAGACGTGTAACTATGCTCTTAAAGAAATTATAAGGCAAATACAAGGCTCAAAATTAATCGACGATGAGAGTTGAATGGGGGAAGGGTGTGTATTTCTTTACCATTTCATGCTGCAAATGGGCTTAGACAAGAAGTAGCATTATCCCCTGTTCTTTTTAACCTATAGTTGGATGAGCTGTCAATAAGGTTGAAGGCATTGCAAAACTGGCTGTTACAACGATGACTTGCTGTTAAATCATTTGATGTATGCAGATGATTTGATGGTTTTCAGTCCAAGTACTGCTGGGTTGCAACAATTGCTTAAAACCTGCGCAAGCTACGGCTTGGAGCATGAACATCTAGTACAATGCAGCTAAAAGTATGGTCATGATATGCAGAACGAGAGAGGACAAAAGTATGACATTTCCTGTCTTTTACCTGGCTAGTCTATCTATCTATCTATCTATCTATCTATCTAGTGAGATAGCTAGCTAGCTACCTACCTACCTACCTATCTATCCAGATACAATATCTATCTATCTATCTATCTATCTATCTATCTATCTATCTAGCTAGTGAGATAGCTAGCTAGCTAGCTACCTATCCAGATACTGTACAGGATCGATCGATCTATCCATCTATCTACGTATCTAGCTAGCTAGCTAGCTACTTATCTACCTATCCAGATACAGGATCGATCTATCTATCTATCTATCTATCTATCTATCTAGTGAGATAGCTAGCTAGCTACCTACCTATCTATCCAGATACAGTATCTACCCATCTATCTATCTATCTATCTATCTATCTATCTATCTATCTATCCATCTATCCATCTCGCTAGTGAGATAGCTAGCTAGCCTAACCTATCCAGATACAGGATCGATCTATCTATCTATCTTTCTTTCTATCTAGTGAGATAGCTAGCTACCTACCTACCTACCTACCTACCTACCTACCTACCTATCTATCCAGATACAATATCTATCTATCTATCTATCTATCTAGCTAGCTAGTGAGATAGCTAGCTAGCTAGCTACCTATCCAGATACAGGATCGAACGATCTATCCATCTATCTATCTATCTATCTAGCTAGCTAGCTACTTATCTACCTATCCAGATACAGGATCTATCTATCTATCTATCTATCTATCTATCTATCTATCTATCTATCTATCTATCTATCCAGATACAGTAGCTATCTATTTATCTATGGATAGATGATCAATCAATCCATCCATCCATCCATAGCACAGTGAAGAGATGGTTAGCACATGCGTCTTACAGTTCTCATGTTCTGTATTTCAACTCCAATGTTCTGACTTCCTCTCACATTCCAAAACAATGTATATTAAACATCCTTACGACATAAAAGACCAGACAAATAATGTAAATTGTATTGATGTTTACATTTTATTTATTTATCATATTTGGTATCAGAGTAATTTAAAAGTAATTAAAAGTAATCATGTTACATTACTGTCATATTATGGTACTTCAATTACGTTACTAACTACTTTTTTTTTTTTACAGATTAAAAAAAACAAACATTTTATTAACAGATTAGAGTACAAGTAATCCCACTAACTCTGGTTATGCACCACCCCAAAAAAAAAATCACGTTTCGAACCCCAGAACTGTGAGGTAGGTTTGTCAACCATACAGCTGCTGTTTCCTACAAAAAAAAACCTTAATGCACACTATTTCCTAAAGCGTAAAAAAACAAAATTCTGCCTTGCTCACTCAGAATACAACGAAAAGTAATTGTATGCGTTTGCCCTCCTTGATTCGGGCTGGGAGCTTTTCCCGTCACAATTAGCGAGGTTAATATCCCGGGCAACATCTCTCTAAATGAAATCTGTGACTGCATGACTATGCTGGCTGAGCGATGCACCTGTTCGCTGTAATTAGCCGTGCAGTGCTTGTAATGAGCGACCATAGCCAAGGTTAAATGGCTTTAAAAGCACATCCCGCCACTTTGCCGCTAATGGTTGTGATTGGCGACACGGAGCCGGGACTGGAGTGACTGGTTACATTTTTTGTGCGACGAATCAGTGATGCTGTTGTTGGCTTGTCCGAATTTGGAGGCCTTGTTCACCGACAAAAGCGATGAGGTCTGTTGGGATTGCAGTAGCTTTTACACAAAACTCAGCAAAGACATATTGGCATAATCGTATGCTGTATGTTCTTTCACACAGCAACACAGCGTCACTAAAACGCCTTTGCCTTTTATACAGAACCCAGCAAAGGCAAGATATTTACAAACTGTGTTCTTTTACAAACATGACATCGCCGATTTAATCAAACAAGCTTTTCTTTTGCACAGACATCTTGCAAAATTGCTACATTAAAGTCATAAGAGAAAATACCACATTCATCCGCTTTTGCCTTTCACACTGAACCCAGTGAGAGAGGCAGGCCTATTGCTGCACATGTAAATATTTTCCTTTATACAGGGACCCCCCCAAAAAAACCTGCATCAGAGAAGATACGGAATTTCTCAGGAATCACTTTTCACACGGAACTCAGCAAAGTAGGATATTGCTGCAACTGTGGCATCACAGATTCAGACAATTACGCTTCTTTTAAACGTAGATCATGCAAAATATTCATATCAGAGTTGCTAAAGAAAGTCCCTGAAAAACTCTCCCTCGACTTTTACACAGAATCCAGTGAAACTGGATATTGGTGCAACTTTGGACATTTTCACACAGTGAAACAGCATCATGGATTATGTCAATAGTTTTTTTTTTTTCACATAGCGATCTCACATCGTAGCCTAAGAGTCTCAAAAGAAGGTTCTGAAATAAGCCGCCGTTGCCTTGTACACAGAACCCAGCAAAAGCAGGACATTGACACAACTGTGTGTGCTAGTACAAAGTGGCCGTATCAGAGGCAGAAAAAAAAAACTTTCCCGTAATGAATCACTTTTGCCTTTCACATGAAACACAGCATCCCTCGCCCTCAGGTCTTCACTGCAAGCCTTTGAGGCGTCTCTCGGGGCGTACGCAAGAATGTGTTGTGGGCAAAAATGGCCTTCTGCACTAATTGAAGTCAAGGAGCGGCGGGAGTGGGCGAGCGTGTTGCCATGGAAACACGCTGGAAAAGTGGAGACGCGAGAAGGCCTCCACATGAGGGAGGGAAGGCGGGTCATGAGGGTTATGTTTAGAAGCAGCGTGTGATGACATCACAGCCGGCCTGACGTCAGTCAACCAAGGCCAGGGTTAACTTTTATTTAGCGATTTAGAGCACACCTGTTAAAAAAGTATTTTTAAACGTAAATTAAAATAATTGGTTTTGTAATTTATTGAGTTTTATTTTATTTATTTAATTGAATTTAAAATACATAATTTGACTTTATTGGCTGACATGAACAAATTAAATCAAGTGGGTTGTACTGTTTTATTTGTCCAAAGATAGGCTAGATTTCAAAATTCAAAATATTTTTAACCTTACATTGAAGAGCATTGAATAAAATAAAATTCAGCCATTAGTGTAGTATTTCATTTTATTTTATTAAAAATAGACAATTTTAACCAGATTTTTAAATGAGTATAGTATAGTTTTTTTTTGGTTGTTGTTTTGGGTTTTGTTAATTAACTAAATTATATTTTACTTGATTATTAGCATCATATGTCATATATCTTCATGATTTAAACTTAATTGTAGAATATTCAGATTCAATTAGTTGAACTAAATTATTTAATTACTTGGACATGGTTATGCATTTAATTTAAAATAAATCATTTTAATTTAATGTTAGTTAAGACCATTAAATGAAATAAAATTATTTTTTAGTATTGTATAATAGTATAGTCATAAATTTTAAAAAAACAATCCATTTTACATTACAGAAGAAAATCATTTTATATTAAACTAAATGACATAAAACTGTTGTAATTAGGGATGTTCGAGAGACCAGTTGTTTTCAGACCGATACCAGCATGAGTATTTACTCTTAGAGGACTCACCGATACCAAGTGCCGTTACCTCTCATACTTTTAAACTTTCACTTAACACAATGACATAAAAAATTGTAAACAAAGACCTTTTTGTCGCACATAATGATTTGCCGTGTGTCAAACTGTCGCAGTATAGCAATGTCAGATTTGTTACCCCATATCTTAAAACAAGGCCGGTATCGTTCTGATTTGACACCTGGTATCGGTACTCGCTCATTCCTAGTCGTATTCAATTTTTAGTTTTTCCGTAGGTTGTGATTACAAATCTTTTTTAACCTGTGGTAGGCATAAACATATTCCAATTTTATTGCATTAAAATTTTTAATAAATTAGTTGCATTTTATTAAAAAAAATTGTAATAATTATTGGACATTATTTAATTAATTCTAATTAATAACTCACAATCACCACCAGGTGGAATGAAATCAGAAAACCAAACAGTACATTCAAAAATATCTTTCAACATAATGGAGTATCAGTTCTGACATATTCTTCTACAGACACACACACAAGCGCTGCAGTAATTTCATTTTGTAGCCATGTTTCGGCGCGTGCACATCAGCCTCGCCCCGAGCCTTCCTATAAGTGCACGCATCCAGTGGAGAATCTCCATCGTCTGGCTTATGTCACTTTAAAAATAACACTCCTGATCTTTGGAGACGCTGCGGGCCGATGATGCTCTGGTCGCGTCGCCATGGAAACAGCAGCCATTAAGTGACTATTTCGCTATTTACTTCCAGATAGAAGACAGGCTGTCGTGAACTGTGACCCCCCCCCCCCCCCCAACACCACCGCCCCAACCCCGCCCTTTCCTTTTCTATTCTCAGCTTTAAATTGAATTCATGTGTGACATGAGGGTGTAAAAAGCTGAATACATGTAGATTATAATAGTTATATGAAGATACTCATGATAATGGTACATAGCAGTGGATCATGAATAGCTTGGAAATTGTGGCTAGGCGTACCTTTCAAATTGGGATAGAAGTGGCAGCTTGTCTCTTTTCTGTCTGGCACTACTGTGGGAGATGAGAAGGAATGCGTTTCAGTATATACTGCATGTATATGTATATATATATATATATATATATTTTTTTTTTTTTTATTGAAAAATAAACATGTCCATTTCCCTCATATTCACATCTATTTATATTAGTATGAAGAAATATATGCAATGTCTCTTTAAAGAGATACTTGCCTCATTTAGCCATTTTTAGCAATAAAACTGTCAATAAGGTGGGGCTTTAGGACCCAGATGCGGGAAGGCAGAGCAAGGAGGCAGAGGTGCAGTCCAAAAGAGGTTTTAATTTCAAATAAAAAAAAAGCTAACTTCAAAGTACAAAACAAATGGAACTAACAAAACCTGAAGCAAAACATGAAAAAAACAACTAAGGCGAGACTAACAACATGACATGGATCCGGATAAGGCAAAGAGGTCAGCGTGACGTGGCGAAAGACTTACGAACGTGGCAACAGCAAAAAATGAACCGACACAGACAGGGGGGAGACAACCGACTAAATACACCCACACTAATGACATGACAAGACACACCTGGCTGAGGGCACTGATTGGATGACACATGAGGGTAATGGGGAAAGGTGGACACAATCAAGGTTGACACAGACACCACACGAGGAAGGGCAAGTGACCAGAAACGAGAGGAGTCAGACTTTTCACACTAAAACAGGAAATGACAAGACAAGGGGAAAACATGACAGGGAGTAAACAAGACTGAAAGTAAACATGACAAAAACGATTTTATCTAGGAAAACTTCCATTATTTTTCATGTACAATTAATACCTTTAAAAACACATTTTGCCACTTGCTGTCGACTGAAAATGACATAACAGGTAAACGACCAATCACAGCTCACCTGTTTTCTGGGCTTTGTCATGCGACGTTAGCAAACTGAGCCATGATTGCTCGTTAGCTGAGCCCTACTGAGCACGTGTGATGTCATCTTCAGTTGACAGCAAACGGCAAAATGTGTTTTTAAAGGTATTAATTGTTCATGAAAAATAATGAAGTCATCAAGTTAATTATTGACAAAATATTATCTTCTTACTGCTGAAAATGGCTAAATGGGTCAAGTATCCCTTTAAAAATGCAATCAAATGGTTAATTTTTTGGACATTGTAGTACAATAATAATAATTCTATTCAGTGCATTGTATCAATAATATATTGCACACAGTAAAAAGTGGGTGTGTTCTTTTTAAAATACATATTTTCTTTGTACAAAAAATAATGCATTAGGAAATTTCTGTTGAACAGTTGAATTGAATTTGTGTTGTTTTGTTCATATGTTTTTTTTTATATTTTGTCTTTACACATGCACTTTTATAATCAGTTTTTTTCTTTATATACATGTTTGAATTAAAATTGGAAAAAAAAAATTCGGACAGCGTTAATATCAATGCTATTATTTCCCCTTCTAGCAACAGTTGACAAGATTTTGCTTCTTTTAATGCACAGATTGGGACACTCAAATTGATTGTATTCTTTGATTGTATTTGTGTTAATACGGACAATCTGCTCAATACTCATGTGTATCCATGCATGCGGCTACACTGTCAAAAAAATAAAATAAAAAAATCGTAACCTCCTCCCTAGTAAATTTCCAGTAGCTGGGGCGCCAGAAAATACTGTGAAATAATAGAAAACTACTTTCTTGTAAAAACATTTTTTTTCATAATTAAAGTCAAGTTTTTCACTGTAATTTTAACAAGATTGTATGTACTTATAAGAGTATATGACAAACAATAATGTGATTAATCTTTCAAAAGATGGCCAATAACTTTAAAAAACAAACAAAAATAAAACACTAGATATTGGGTTTAAAATTGCAACAGTTTACTGTTAGCGTAATTCATTTATACAGTATAGCATTTTTACCCCTTACGAGGCTCTCAGACCACTTTAACAAATAACAACAACAAATATTCTTTAATTTTGAGTGAAATAGTTATTTGCCCGTCAAAAATTGTATAATATAGATATCCATTTTAATATATCTTATTTTATAACAAATTTTGCATATTTATTTTACGTTACAAAGCATTTATTATTTTTTATTGTTAATTTGAAAGTTGGCACAGGATGACTATAACTGATGAGGAACTCTTGCTTTTTGTGAAATGGAAATGTCATCAATTATTTTTCACGTTATTTATTACATACCAATTACTTACCGTTGAGGGTGTTGAGTCTCATCATGATTCTCATATCTGTGTTCGATTGTGGCACAAACAGGCATATTTATACTATAGCCTACTACAATAAGAACTGCTAGTTCTACAGCAATACCAGGAAAGCACTCACCTTGTGGGGTTGGAGGGGAAAAAAAGAATGAAAACGACAATCGATTTCATTTGTAACAAAAATACAACGTGCCACAAATAAACTTCTGGGTGTCTATGGAGGAAGCCTGTGAATCAGCACTTAAGGACTGAACCCATTCTATGTTTGACAGCAAACAGACACCACATGACATTAACACTACAGGAGGCTGCTTGACCTTAGGAGGGGTGAGACACTCGCACAAAAGCACGCATGTAACACACACGCACAGACAAGAGAGAAGGTTGATGTGCACTTTGCGTTCTATTATTTTGGAGTATCTTTCTTCACTATTTATTGTGATAATGAAGTGTCACAATAGTAGAAATAGCCCAAAATGTCACCTAGAGAGAAGCTTTAAAAAAACAAAATAAACAATTTAGGCTTCCTTCTGCATTATCTACTCACCTCTCCTTCCGTTCATGTATTCATTCATTCATGCATCTTTCATTTATCCATCCACATTGCACTCACCTATACCAGCATCCAGCAGACTCTCCTATTATTCCTTCAATTCACCCACTCATCCATCATCCACTAACCTCACCCTCTATCTATCATCCACTCATTTCTTCAATCATGCATTCATTCATCCGCTCCTTCGGCATTATCTACTCACCTCTCCTTCCGTTCATGTATTCATTCATTCATACATGCATCTTTCATTTATCCATCCAAATTGCACTCACCTATACCAGTATCCAACACTCTCCTATTATTCCTTCAATTCACCCATTCATCCATCATCCACTAACCTCACCCTCTATCATCCACTCATCTCTTCAATCATTCATCCGCTTCCTTCTGCATTATCTACTCACCTCCCTTACGTTCATGTATTCATTCATTCATTCATTCATGCATCTTTCATGTATCCATCCAAATTGCACTCACCTATACCAGCATCCAGCAGACTCTCCTATTATTCCTTCAATTCACCCATTCATCCATCATCCACTAACCTCACCCTCTATCTATCATCCACTCATTTCTTCAATCATGCATTCATTCATCCGCTTCCTTCGGCATTATCTACTCACCTTTCCTTCCGTTCATGTATTCATTCATTCATGCATCTTTCCTACATCCATCCAAATTGCACTCACCTATACCAGCATCCAGCAGACTCTATTATTCCTTCAATTCACCCATTCATCCATCATCCACTAACCTCGCCCTCTATCTATCATCCACTCATTTCTTCAATCATTCATTCATTCATCCGCTTCCTTCTGCATTATCTACTCACCTCTCCTTAAGTTCATGTATTCATTCATTCATACATGCATCTTTCATGTATCCATCCAAATTGCACTCACCTATACCAGCATCCAGCAGACTCTCCTATTATTCCTTCAATTCACCCATTCATCCATCATCCACTAACCTCACCCTCTATCATCCACTCATTTCTTCAATCATTCATTCATCCACTTCCTTCTGCATTATCTACTCACCTCTCCTTCCGTTCATGTATTCATTCATTCATGCATCTTTCATTTATCCATCCACATTTTACTCAACTATACCAGCATCCAGCAGACTCTCCTATTATTCCTTCAATTCACCCATTCATCCATCATCCACTAACCTCACCCTCTATCTATCATCCACTCATCTCTTCAATCATTCATCCGCTTCCTTCTGCATTATCTACTCACCTCCCCTTCCGTTCATGTATTCATTCATTCATGCATCTTTCCTACATCCATCCAAATTGCACTCACCTATACCAGCATCCAGCAGACTCTCCTATTATTCCTTCAATTCACCCATTCATCCAT
This sequence comes from Vanacampus margaritifer, assembly GCF_051991255.1. Classification (NCBI taxonomy): domain Eukaryota; kingdom Metazoa; phylum Chordata; class Actinopteri; order Syngnathiformes; family Syngnathidae; genus Vanacampus; species Vanacampus margaritifer. The sequence goes on along the minus strand of NC_135433.1, from coordinate 7,703,210 downwards.
CATCCACTAACCTCACCTTCTATCATCCACTCATTTCTTCAATCATTCATTCATCCGCTTCCTTCTGCATTATCTACTCACCTCTCCTTCCGTTCATGTATTCATTCATTCATGCATCTTTCATTTATCCATCCACATTGCACTCACCTAAACCAGCATCCAACAGACTCTCCTATTATTCCTTCAATTCACCCATTCATCCATCATCCACTAACCTCACCCTCTATCATCCACTCATCTCTTCAATCATTCATTCATCCGCTTCCTTCTGCATATCTACTCACCTCCCTTACGTTCATGTATTCATTCATTCATTCATTCATGCATCTTTCATGTATCCATCCAAATTGCACTCACCTATACCAGCATCCGGCAGACTCTCCTATTATTCCTTCAAATCACCCATTCATCCATCATCCACTAACCTTACCCTCTATCATCCACTCATCTCTTCAATCATTCATTCATCCGCTTCCTTCTGCATATCTACTCACCTCTCATTCCGTTCATGTATTCATTCATTCATTCATGCATTTTTCATGTATCCATCCAAATTGCACTCACCTATACCAGCATCCAGCAGACTCTCCTATTATTCCTTCAATTCACCCATTCATCCACTAACCTAACCCATATCTGTCATCCACTCATCTCTTCAATCATTCATTCATTCATCCGCTTGCGTGAAGTGGTCCCTATTTCATCCTACACTGGCAGAGCAGGCGTGTGTGTGAATACCAGCACAGCATACAGTTCACGTGTATAAAAATAAATGTACATGATGCCCACGTGGAGGCATTTATCAGCATGTGTGTGCGCGCGTCTGCAAATGGAGCGGCGGAATTAACATGCGGCGCACACTCACACGTACGTGCATGTGCACAGACGCCGGAGTCGAAAGGAAAAGCAAGCAGAGCAGAGAGCGGCAGCGGATGGATGGATGATTGTGACATGATTTACAATGAGATCATTAACCTTGAGGAAAAGCGGCGGCCTCTGTCAGACGGACACCGAGCTGGAACAACACCTCGTGTGCACAAATACACACGATATACCGAGCAAAAACACACATGGGATGGAAAAGCAAGCAAAAAGAAGTGCAATCCGGAGGGTTTTGTGAGAGTGAGTGAATTATCTACTAAATCAAATGTGGGAATGTACGGTATACATACAGTAAATTAAATCACGACACAATAGCACACTTAAAACGTTGTTTTTATTCATCCAACCTACTATAAATATTTAAACAGTAAACATTTTAATACAGCCGACAATGATTAAAATGTCGCTATGTAAACTACAAACCCAATTCCCAAAAAGTTGGGACACTATACAAATTGTGAATAAAAACTGAATGCAATTATGTGGAAGTGCCAACTTTCAATATTTTGTTCAGAATAGAACCTAGATGACAAGTCAAAAGTTTCAACTGAGAAAATGTATAATTTTAAGGGAAAAAAATGTTGATTGTAAATTTCATGGCGCCAACAAATCTAAAAAAAAGTTGGGACAGGTAGCAATAAGAGGCTGGAAAAGTCAAGTGCAAGTATAAAATAAAAACAGCTGGAAGACCAGTTACCACTAATGAGGTCCATTGGCAACTTAATTGGAGTACAAAAAGAGCTTCTCGGAGTGGCAGTGTCTCTCAGAAGCGAATATGGGTAGAGAATCACCAATTCCACCAATGTTGCGCAGAAAGATAGTGGAGAAATATCAGAAAGGTGTTTACCAGCGAAAAATTGCAAAAAGGTTGAAGTAACATAACATCATCCAAAGATTCAGAGAATCTGGAACAATCTCAAGGCCGAAAAATCATACTGGATGCCCGTGATCTTCGGGCCCTTAAACGGCACTGCGCCGCAAACAGGAATGAAAAAAAAATAATAATAATAATAATTAAAAAAAAAGAAAAAGAAAAAGGAGAGCAATGATGATGACATGTCAAATCGGTAAAATTACAGAATGAACACTACTGAGCTCTCCAGAAAAGAAAAAAAAAAGAAAAAGGACTGCTTACTGTAAGGGAAATCACAGAAAGAGCTCAGCAATACTTCCAGAAAACATTGTGGGGTGAACACAATCCACCGTTGCCAGCCGCCGTTGCCAGATGAAACTCGACAGTACAAAGAAGAAGCCATTTCTAAAGCAGACCAAGAAACGCAGGCGTTTCTCTGGGCCAGGGGTTATTTCAAATGGAGTAGTGGCAAAGTGGAAACCTATTTTGTGGTCAGTTGAATCATGATTCTTTGTGGAAAACTAGGGCGCTATATCATACCGACTAAATAGGACAAGGACAAGTTGGTATCAGCACTCAGATTACATCGGGTTGCATGAGTGCGTGTGGCACGAGCAGATTCCACATCAGAAAAGTTATATTCCGATTGGAGAACAACATATGCTCCCATCCAGGCATCCTCACTTCCAGAGAAGATCTTGCATTTCTCAACACGATAATGCCAGACCACATGCAGCACCAATTACAACATCATGGCTACGTAGGAAAAGGATCCGGGTATTGAAATGGCCAGCCTGCAGTCCACTTATTTCACTTATAGAGCAAATTTGGCGCATCATAAAAGGGGAAGGTGCAACAAAGAAAGCCCAAAACACAAGAACAGTCAGAGAGACGCGAGTTAGACAACAACGGGACAGCATTCCTATTTCTAAACTTGAGAAACTTGTCTCCTCGATCCCCAGTTTGCAGATTGTAAGAAGAAGAGGGGATGCCTCACAGTAGTGAAAATGGCCTTGTCCCAACTTTTTGGAGATTTGTTGACACCATGGAATTTAAAATCATAACACATGATAACACACAACAAAATGACACATTTTCCAACCCTAGAGAACCCACGGGGTCAAATTTGGCCCCTATAAATTCTGCTACTCAAATAACAAAGACCTTTTTTTTTTTTTACAAATTTAACTTCAAAAGTCCAGAGTGCCACTTCTGACCCCTGCATGGGGCCATCTAGTGGATGAATATTGCACTTACATGAGCCAGAGTGGTGGTGACAAGATGGCTGGCAACATGCTGTTTTGTTGAGCTGGAAATCAATCCAAACAAAACCATCTTCTCAGCAAACCATCAGATGGTAAAATTGTGTTTTTTTTTTGTTAATCCATTTCATATCATGTTGCAGAATGCCTAGGAGTATGTTGATAAATTAGCAACTCTGAGCTAGTTCAAAAAAAAAGGGTTAAAATTGAAAAAACATATATTTTGGTGTTCAGTGAACTTATAGCAGTCATTTAATGTATAATTCATAATTTTCCAAAGAAGAAAATGGTTCTTGGGTTCTCCAGGGTTAAACATGTCATCCTGTTCTCTATGTTCTATTCTGAATACAATATTAAAATTTGGCACTTCCACATAATTGCATTCCGTTTTTATTCACAATTTGTATAGCGTCCCAACTTTTTGGGAATCGGGTTTGTACCACAACAAAAAGTGGTAACAAGGAAGAGAAAGAAAATGTGCCGACGTCATCAGTCACAGAGGCGCGATTGCACTAGTGTGACAAAAATAAACTTCATTTCAATAGAATATTTCCATTTTCACAATATATTTGGCAATAAACAGATATGAATAGTGTACAAAAATCCATGTTATAAAAGTAGCTCAACATAATGAGACATTGTTGTTAATTTGCTTTGTGTTATTTTCGTCAGTAAAAAATTGCAATATAAAGAAGTATAAAAAGTCATTTCAGGTTTTTGTTGAATTTCAGAGAGCACATTATGCAGTAGGTATCAATAAGGCTGGATACCATCCCTCCTTCTACCACCATTCCAGGGTACCTTGCTAACATTTTTTGTGGGTATTGTAGTCAAAATATACATCATCCAACCTTTGCTCCAAGGATCTTCATAAAACAACCAACCTATAAAAAAAAAATACACAAGCACCTAGGATGCTCATACCATTTATGCTAGCTATCACCCAACTGTCCTTTAAACTACTCTCAGGATCCTGTACGACTGTGTTTCGGTGTTCCCTCACTACTTCGCGGTTTGGTTATTGCAACCTCACTTTTCACATTTGCGACCATAACTTTATTTGAAATTTGTTTGACAACAACTGAGTAAACAGTTGAAGAACAAACTGCTTATTAAAGGCTGCATTCAGAAATTAATGTGAGCAGATGGCGAAGCATCCGCTTATTGAAAACCGGTATGTTATTTCTCTTTTTAGTTTAAAATGAATCCCGGGTCGCATTGTAGCCAAAGGTATAATTCTGGTGAATTAATGCCCCGTTTTGGCACAGTAAAACCTTGTGGAAACCGCAAACTAGTTCCCTTAACTATCATTCTTCTTCTTCATCTTCTTCTAAATGGAAGACAGAAAAAAAGGATTTACGGCACCGGTATTTATTCTTCATTTTGCATTTTAAAAGTTACATTTGTTACTAGGCATACCAAAATGTTTAGAAGGGCAGAAACCGTGTGTGTGGGGGGATTTCATAATGGCTTAATACATTCTAAAAAAAAAAAGAATTGTTGAACCAATTTAAGATTACAAATTAAATTGTTAACTTAAAAATAAAAATTGCTTCAATTGGTAACACATGATTGAATTAAGATTGATTAATTATGAGTCCATTAAACTTAATATTTTGGATTGGAGTCAGTTTGGATTAATTTAATTCAGGTGAATATATGAACTCATAATTAATTAAACTTGGTATATTCACTTTGGACTAACTTAATTCAACCAATTGAAGTAAAAAAAAAAATGTAATTGGTCAACAATTCAATTTGTAATCTTAAATTGGCTCAACAACTCTCTTTTATCGAGTGCAGAAAAAAGTAGATCAGGAAACATATTACCAGCAAAAAAACGAGGGAACACTATTTTTAAATCTCAACGAATATTACCACTCAAGGAAAGTCAGAGCTAACGACTGACGCTCACACAGTTGGCTGAGCCCAACACAGAATTTTCTTTAAAACGTGTTTAATTCTTCGTGTATCCCCAGTTGAGCAATCGTCATAGGTAGGAAAGATGGAAAGAAAATCCTATTTTAAGGGGCAATCCTTTAACCTACCTTACTACCAGTCATCTACATGCTAGCTAGCTAGCTTCAAAATATGCAAATTCCTGTAGTGTCCTGATTGACCGTGCCCCAAGGGATGTGATTAGTTAGCATTTGACTTTCTTTACAGTAGATAACTCCTAGCAACACCGACTTACTTACTACTAAACTTCTATGACTCTACCTATCTTCCCTCGAGACATTATGCCAAGTCCTGTTTATTGTCTTTAATAACTTTACTCCGTAGTGGTTTGGATGGCCGACAATACAGCTTTATTGAACCCTGAAGGAAGAGCTTAAAGAGGGACGTTAGCGTTTAGTGAGATGCTCTTTCTCTGAAATCCCTTCTAGCAAACTTACTACCAATCCTCTACCTTCCTGTCGTGAAAACATACCAAGTTCTCAGTGTAGTCTGGCATGCCTCGACAGCAAAGTGGTTCGAACGGATATGTTTTACTTCAAACTGAGGTTGATCAGTTTAGCCTCCATGACCAACGGTATCTCAAAAAGCAAAGAATGGAGAAGATCCAACCTGAATCTCAGACATGAAAGGAATATTACCGTATTACGAAAGACGTCATTAAGAATCATTCTGATATGTTTGTCGGCATGCCATCAACAATAAGGTGGCATCTTCTTAACCCTGGAGAACCCACGGGGTCAAATTTGGCCCCTATAAATTCTGCTACTCAAATAACAAAGACCTTTTTTTCTTTTTTTTTTTACAAATTTAACTTCAAAAGTCCAGAGTGCCACTTCTGACCCCTGCATGGGGCCATCTAGTGGATGAATATTGCACTTACATGAGCCAGAGTGGTGGTGACAAGATGGCTGGCAACATGCTGTTTTGTTGAGCTGGAAATCAATCCAAACAAAACCATCTTCTCAGCAAACCATCAGATGGTAAAATTGTGTTTTTTTTGTTAATCTATTTCATATCATGTTGCAAAATGCCTAGGAGTATGTTTTATATATATATTTTGATAAATTAGCAACCCTGAGCTAGTTCAAAAAACAAGGGTTAAAGTTGAAAAAACATAGATTTTGGTGTTCAGTGAACTTATAGCAGTCATTTAATGCATAATTCATAATTTTACAAAGAAGAAAAGGGTTCTTGGGGTCTCCAGGGTTAAGAATCATTCTGATATGTTTGTCGGCATGCCATCAACAATAAGGTGGCGTCTTCTTAAGAAGAGTCTCTACCTGTGAGATTCACCCTTGATCGGATCAGACTCGTGTCAAAGTCTTTTCCTGGAAGCTGACGTATGTGGTGCTGCCCTGCCAACTAAATGCTGAGCCACCCGAGTCCAGCGAATTCAGGACAACAGTGGGCTTTAAAATGGGGAACATTCTCAGGGCTCATTGCGGGGGTTTCATACATGCATGGCAAGGGACATCATCGAATTAATAGCTGCACTGAGAAACGTACATAGAGCAGGGGTACTCAATAGGTGGCCACTGAGCCACGTCCGACCCGCCCGCTGCTTGCCTGTGGCCCACAAACGGTTACGGACTTTTCCGAGATGAGTTTGAGGTGTTCTTATGCACCGGTCGCGCTGTTGACATTTTTTTTTTCCCTTCAACACGTTTTAATTGGATCAGCACATGTAAGACCGGGATTTGTCTCCATGCCAACATTAGGCTTTGGGAGCAATGGAATACATGTGCCGACCTTATGTAAATACTTTTTTTTTTTTTACGGGGGGAAAAACACAATCAATAAAATGTAATTTAAGTAAAAACTGTGATTATTTCACCAGATTACAATTTTAAGGCGGTAATATACCTCACATAGTCGCGGTGACTAAATTTGGTTTCCAGGACATATAAGGACAGTTGGGAAGCTTTCTATAGATTTTGCTTGATGTTTACATGTTTTTGCCTTATATTCTATGAAGAATTTCTTTGTCAACACAAACTCAACAACAAAGTTGGAAATCCTCATAAAATTAAAGCATACTTTGATAACCCCCCCACCGCCATGAGTACGTTTGGGGGGAATGTACACGTTTCATAACAAACTGAAAAATGACATACAGGTACCTACCTGGTCATTGTTTCAAATAAGATAATTAAAGGAACATAAGACTTCTAAAAAATATATATTCTGTGAAATGGTTCATTTCAACCCTTCCCTGAAAAAAAATTATGTCGAGCGATTCTGATTTTATAGTACTTTTTATAAGTATTTTTGCAAAAATAAAGTACAGGATCGGCCATTTTGGGACAGTCACGTGATCATCGGGATGTATCGCATGCTTTAAACAATGACTACAAGAGACTCACGAGGAATTATTGCGTCCCACAGCGGACATTTGAAAGTGAAGATGAAAATGGCCTGTAAGGAGGACACATTCAGCCAGCCGGTCGGCCCCATAGAGAGTAGAAGTTAGGGACCGTCTGCAAGTTGCGTGTTACAGAGGCTGAAGTTATCAGTCAAGTCACCATTGACAGTTGTCACTCTGGAAATGTAAGTTGTGGACGGTCCCGAACCTGGACGGTAAACATCCGGCTGACTTTCTCTCTGCTAGGCCAGCTGCATGTTGCTTAGTGAGCCTTAGCCCACATTAGGAGAGGCCACCCCACCGCTCCATCCCCACATGAAAGGTCATGAAACCTGACATGCAGTATTTGGCGAAAGAAGACGACATTTTTCTTGCCCATTACGTCAGCAAACTTGAATGAAGGCGGCTGTCGTTTACGCACCGGGTATGTCATCGCGATCACGTGACCAGGATAATGGCGTTGCCCACAGTATGTTCTTATTTTTATACATAATTGAGGTTTTGTTTAATTCAGGGAATAAGACGCTAGGGATATTTGCCCTTTTATTCTTCATACACAATGTATAATCTACTATGGCTATTAGGGCCACGTATAAAAAAAAAATTTTTTAGAGGGCGGGGGCAATATTCCGAGAAAATACTCACAAATTTGCCACTTTCTAAAGTTGCAAATTCACAAGAAAAAAAAGTTTTTATTTTATAAAGTGGCAGATTTGCGAGAAAAAAACTCATAAACTTACGAGAAATGCACGTAGAGTAACTATAGTCTAATGTGAGGATTTATTGGTGGTTAATGGGACACTGTTTAAAAAAAAAAATGGCAGGATGGAGACGGATTTATTCTTAATTTAAACTTTACTGAATGACGGAAAGCAGCAGATTTGACACATCAACTTAAGTAAGTACTTGTACAAAAAAAATGTGTGAATGTGTAAATAATAATTCTGGAAACATAAATGTACAAGTAAATATATATTTTAACAAATTAACTTAAATGCTTGATCCTCAGGGTGTGGACCTTCGTAAAGCGAGGCGTCTTTGCCGCTGGCAGTACCCAACGCTTCAAAGTGTGAATGCTTAATGATATGGTTAATCGCTGCTCAAGCAATTAATATCTCCTTATTTGAAAACTCGACCGAAAAGTATTGGCACGAACATCCGAGTAGTACACTACGTGCATTTCTGAGTTTTTTTCTCGCAAATCTGCAAATTTGTGACTTTATAAAGTGGCAAATTTGCGAGAAAAAAATAGTCAATTTGCAACTTTAGAAAGTGGCAAATGTAAGAGTTTTTTTTCCTCGGAATATTGCCCCCGCCCTCTAAAAAATATAAATTCATACGTGGCCCTAATACGTCGTCGTAATAATCCAATACTGGAAAATGAGTTCTAAGTCTTCTGTTCCTTTAAGCACATACAGTATATGGTATTGCATCAACATTGCAGATGTACTCATTATTGCATCACGCCATTATATTTCCAATCATTTTTGACAGTAGAAAAAGGCAACCATAGAGAAATGTATATAAAGAAAATATTTTGGACACAATTAGTGAGAACTCCTCCTCCAATAAAGGCTTAAAGTAGTAAATTACGTTCCATCAAAAATACGAATTCCACAGCGTTAATTTGGATGAAACAAGTTTTTTTTTTTTTTTTTTGCATCAATGTGATGAACAATGAGTTGATTTGATAACAAATACATTTGCTGCAAGTGTCATCACATTATTTTTCATGGAACAATAAAGATGATGACACGGAAATCTCTTTGACAACACCAAATTGTATGAACTGAAATGTGATGGATCCCGACACAGTGGAAATGTGCTTCAGCCTCCGTGAAAACATTCCCATTGTAAGAGCAATAGTCTTATTCAAAGTGACTAGTAAAAACTATATAATGTCATTGCTACAATACAGTAAAACCTCGTTATTTAACTACAAACAGTGTGTGTTGGCTGCTTAAAAAGTAACAGAAAAAAAATCACAAGGACTAAAAACCCACAAATATAAAGCTGTACACTTGAGAGTAATTTGATGCTTCAGTAAGTTCTAAAATTTCCCAGCAATTCCATGGCAATCAACAATGTTGTATTTTTTGGGTCCATAAGCTCACTTATTTCTTTTTTTTTTCAGGAAAAATCCAATCTCTCACAATTAATGAGTGACTTAACCGAATCAATAGCTCATTTGTCCCTCTGTGTAGAACAACAGTAAAAAATGCTTGAATGCTCTCAGCATTAACTCAATAAAATTAACAGAAAAAACAACTTGTGCAGTGATGGAGTGAAAATGCTTATTTTTCATGTAATGTTAAGAGTGTGTGCTGGCAATTCATAATCGGTGACACTTTTGCTTAATTCTACCTACATCAATAAAAACAAGTAATGCATGCTATTTAATTTAGTGGATTATTGACAGATTGAATGCATTTTCCACCGCTTTCCTATGATGATATCACCTGATGTGTGGTAGTCCATGACGTTTCTAAAGTGCCCTCACCATTCACCTGCTTGAAGTAGACTCTGCTTCAAGTTACCTTGCATCACCACCCGACTTGACTTGCTTTTACTCTCATGGGAGGTCACCCGCATCCACAGCCAGATGATATATCACCCGCTTAGAGATGAACCTGGATGACAGGAGTATGTTACACCGGGTATTGATGCATCCTGTTATGAGCTTCAGAAAAGAAAAAAAGAGGTCTAACCTCGAAAAGGAGTTATCAAAGATGAGTATGTACTCTCCTGGTTTTCGAACCTTCATTTCTCCCTTTATTGTCTCCTTATGGGAGTTGCAGCGAGTCAGCGGGATCAAGACCTGACAAAAGAGACTTGTTTAAAGGAGACGTATAACACCACTTTCCCACAAATTAAAACAGTTCCCAGGTGTTTTCATAAAATGGCAGCACAGTACACTTACCAGCCTCTCTAAACGCGGCCATGTTTAGAGCAGCTGGCTTTGGGGATGCTGTCCTGTGGCATGCCGACGACCCGCTTCGCACCCCCCCCCCATTGCCCTCTAACTGCAGTATGCGATTGCAATATAGTGTATGCTTGAACAGGAGTCAGAAATTTATGTTTGTGCTCAAGCCAAAGCCATATCGAATATGAAAATCAGGGCTGTCCAAATAAAGCGTTAACTCTGGAGATTAATTTAAATTCATTAAAGTGTTTAACTCTTTGACTGCCAGACGTTTTCAGAAACGGGTTGTCCCCAGTGCCAGCCGATTTTAAGCATTTTGACTGATCTTTCAAGGTCCATAGAAAATTATGTGTTTGGACTATGGAACACACATACTACCAAATGAAAGATTGAACTGTCATCTTTCATCAAAAAAAAAAAGTTTGTTTCTACCTTATTCCGTTCTTTAGTAATCAACAATAGAAAATGGTTAGTTTCACCTCTGTTTTGAAACAAACGTCTTTTAACGTCTTTGGCACTCATCCATAGGATTTTACTAAACGTTATTTAACGTTTTTGGCAGTCAAAGAGTTAAAAATAAAAATAACTCCGTTACCTCAGTGTGCAGCCAACCTCGGAAGAGTCACTGGCGAAAATAAGAATCAACATGAACTATATAGGTTTTTTTACTTTCTGGAGACCATTTGGATCATTTTGTTTCACAGTTGTATTTTACAGGGGAAGTATTCTATTCAAGGATAAAAGAAAGCTATTAGAATAGTCTTTGATTCTAAATATACTTTCTATTTGATGATTTTACATTTAATTCCAAGATTTTACTTAACTAAATATCTGCTACAAGGTTTGAAGAAAAAAAAAAGTAGAAGTAGAAAAATGTGATTAATTGCGATTAATCGCAAAGAATTGTGCGATTAATTAGTTTTAACCCCTTCAGACCTGTAGACATATTCGCGTGTCTAAACCAATAAAACACATAATTTGGATGATGTCAACACTTCTGGTTCATGATTAGATCTTAACTAACCAATCACAATTGCAAGTTGATTTGCATGATGTTCATGTTAAAAATGTTGCATATAAGCTTGGTAAGTATACAACAAATTACAGCCATATTTGCCTGGCGTCCACCATAACAACTAAAACCATGAGATACCCCCCCCCCACCTCAATTACATGTTCTTGTGTGAAAAGAGTCAAAATCAGCCAAAAAAAGAAATCAATTTTGCCCAGTAGAAAAAATGCAGGTCTGAAGGAGCTACAAAAAATGTAGTTTGACAGCATTAATGAAAATGTTGCTTGGTGCTATTTTAGTGCCAAGCAGCTATGTTGAGGTGAGGGGGAGGTACTTCATTTAGTCGGGCCATAGCTTTGTCTAATATAAAAATAATTGCTATGCTGCCATCTAATGGCATCAATACGCAAATACAAGCCTTTTTGGGTGGTCATTAATTACAACAAGATTTTCTAGATTCATAGTAGGGCCCAGTTCTTATCCCCCACCTGTATGTATTACATCCATCATTTCAGTAAATATCACGGGTGGAGAAACTCTGTGCTAATCTAAATTAGCCACTGTAACGTAAGAGTAGGGCCAAAACAAGAATGGCTTTCTTTAACGCAAATCTTCTGACAAACAGTTAAGGAAAAAAAAAAGATCTATAATGTCATACTTGATGTGTAAACAAGCAATTAAAAAGCCAATTTTCTAATATATCCTAAGCATCACAGAGAAACAAATGTGTGTGTGTGTGAGCATGTGTATACAGTATAGATAAGGGGCGTTACCTTGGCCTGCTCCAGTGGCGCCTGTGCACTTTCCCGGAAAACAACACTGAAGGAAATGCCTTTGGGTTCCGAGGTAAACGTCCAGCAGACGGTGGCACCCGACCAGTCCGCGCTTATGGGCACAGTGCTATAACAGCTCGATTTGATGAAGAGCTCCTGCGAGCTGTCGCCAAAGCTCGAAATGTCGTCCACCGTGAAGACAGACGCCAACCTAAGAGCAAGAGACCAAAAATGTCAAGATCAAACTGCCGTAATGTCACTATGTGAGTTGTCAATATGCCTCACTTGACCTGGTTTTGGCAATCATCAAATGTGTGTCAGTAATTATGTTGATGAGCGAAAGATTCTGTTAAGCCATGCCACTGCTTTTATTTTGGCCGGTTCTCATTCCCTGTTTTGTGGACAAAGCATTTTGATTTGGATCATCTGTGAGCCATGTGGTGCATTTCAGTTCATCTTCATTTGTTTTCCCTTTGTACGGTTTTGTCATGTCAGGTGATGCATTCAATGCATAAGCGTTGTTTCACTTCATTTCTCACTTCCCCTTTTGACAGTGAACATGATCCAAAACATAAGAAACCGCGTGACAAAAAAAAAAAATTGTGAAATTTACGTCAGTTCTCCCGACTTGAGCAGACAGATCTCGGCATCCTGCACGGCGCCATGTCGGTCCTCGGGGTCTTCCGATGGGACGTCTCCTGTGCTGGCACTGCTGCTGCTTCTGCACAGAACAAGAAGACACTAAAGATGGGTACAAAGTAGCTGATAGTTGGGGCCAAATTTGAGCCCGATGCCCCTCCCCCTCCCCCACATCTGCTCAATATCAGCAAATGCCACATGACGCATTTGATACTGACAGCGTCTGCAGCATGAAATCAATAAATATGAGAGCAGATCGTTTTTATTTGATTGACATTTAATTATATTTAAATATAAATATTTGTATTTATTTCCACACTTATTTTTATATTTCTTTTTTGAATCTCGTTTTTTTTTTACTTTTATTTATTTACTTATGTACAGTACTTGTTTTGTTTTTGTTTCTATTTCTATTTAAAAAAATAATAATAATTTCTGAATTACATTTTTTACATTAGTTTTTATTTTCTCTTTTATTTATTTTTTATTTCGGCCTTTTTGGTCCTCCATAGGTATTCAGTAGAGGCACCCAAGCCAAATGAGGTACGTACAGTTGTGCTGCCTCCTGCTGTCCATGTCCGGGAGAGCAGGCAGTGGCAAACGAGTCGCCATCAGAGACGACGCTCACTTCCTCCTCTGTGATGATGTCAAACATCCCATCCTCCAGCTTGTCACCTTCATCCGCACCTGGGATATAAGCACCATATTCAGCATTCAACAGGTGAACATTGAGTCATGCATTGCCACAAACAGACTCCTATTTACCCAAGACGCTGGTTACGGCTCTCAGAGGCTGCAGCAGCCGGCTGAAGGCAGAGCCCGGCGTGCTGGTGGAGACGTCCTGCAGCGGGGGTTGCTCTGCCTCTACACCGCGCTGATCGCAGCAGTCCCGACAGCAGCGCTCTCTGGTACCGCCCAGCTGGTTACTAGCTGCATTGGCCAAGCAATAGTGGCAGAAGGTGCGGCCACAAAATCTAGGGGGGGGGGGGGGGAGGAAAGCCGCTCAAGTCAATATAATTATATTATATAATAATTATTTTTTCTTGTTGAAGAAGGCAGAAATACTTTTTTAACAAGCACTTTAAAAAATAACATTTCAAGTAGCAACATATGCTATGGTACGACGGCGTATTAGGGCCACATATAAATATATATTTTTTAGAGGGTAAGGGCAATATTCAGAGAAAAAAACTCACAAAATTGCCACTTTATGAAGTGGCAAATTTACCACTTTATAAAGGGGCAAATTTTCGAGAAAAAAACTTGTAAATTTGAGAGTTTATAAAGTGGGAAATTTGCAACCTTATAAAATGGCAGATTTGCAGAAAAAAAACTCAGAAACGTACGAGAAATACACGTAGCGTAGCTATAGTCTAATCATTTGAGGATTCAGTGGTGGTGAATGGGACACTGTTTATATTCGTTCTTAAATTTAAACTTTACTCGTCATTCACTGCAGCTAGAGCGACAACACTTCTTGATCCCCTATCAGCTGACTAACACTGACCAATCAGATGCTAGCATACTTAAGGTAAATGCTAGTGAATGACGGAGAGAAGCAGATTCGACACATCAACTTAAATACTTGTACAAAAAAATAATAAAAATGTATGAACGTGTAAATAATAATTCTGTAAACATAAATGTACAAGTAAATATGCATTTTAACAAATTACTTAAATGCTTGTGTGTGACCCTTTGCAAAGTGAGGCGTCTTTGTCACTGGCCAGGGCCCGTACACAATGCTTCAAAGAGTGAATGCTTAACATCATATGGTCAATCTCTGCTGAAGCAATTACCATCTCCTTATTTGGAAACCCGATCGAAAAGTATTAGCACAAACAGTCGAATAGTATAATTTGTGTAGTTCTCGTAACAAGTTTTTTTTCTCGCAAATCTGCCACTTTATAAACTGGCAAATTTACGAGTTTTTTTCTCCGAATATTGCCCCCGCCCTCTAAAAATATATACTGTATTTATACTACTACGGTAATCTATACTCATACAAAAATATTTTATTAATATTTATAAATTAAAACTCCTGTTATGTTGCAAGTCAACTTTACTTAATTTATATATATGCATCGTAAAAAAATTAAATTAAAATAAATAAAAAGATTAAACTTCTTCTACTGGCCTTATTTTTTACCTTTTTCTATTTTTTAAACAATAACTTTATATATTATTATTAAATATTATGTATTTTAAAATGTGTCACCTCGATTTGACAGTAGGTTTTTTTTTTTCATATTTTCTCGGGCACCTTTAAAACCTGGAAAATACTGAATCAAACACCAAACGTAAGTCTGCTGTTAATGTGGCGTCTGTCCGACCTGCAGTTGTGCTTGCGGAGCCACCAGCCAAACGGGGTGTTGCAGCCTCGGCAGTAGTTGACGTCACGCTCCGCCTCGTCACGCTCCGCCTCGTCGCGCAGCTTCTGTTCAAACTCCAGTGCGTCTGTCTTTTGCCACAGCTTGTCTTTGTCCCTGTACAGATAAAAACCTTTAGGCCATAAATACTACAGGCACAAATTGACAATGCTTTGTAGTAAAATTAGAGTAAAAGCTGTGAAGTTGACTGCTTTAAATGTACTATAATTTGGAGTTTGACCAGAATATTTTGGAAAAATATGCCTCGAAAGTTGCACAAATGTTGGGGTTCAAACCGCTGTCACAGAGATGACAGACTGAATATGCACTGAAGTCCAAACAAGGGGAGTCACCTGTTAATGTTAACATTTAACTACTGGGTCCTTGACTTTTCCGTGCATCTTGTTATAAAATAGATTTGTTGTATTACAACAAAGCTTTTCAATCCGTTGAATTAACACACAAATGCAAAAAACTGACAATTGGTGGCAAAACAGTTTCGAATCACATATAGTGATTCTGAGCATGAAACCATTAAAGCGTCCGTGTACCTGATGAGCTCCACCAGCCTTTCCTCCAGGTGGACCTTAATGCGGTAGAGGTCGTCGAGTTCGGCTGCCGTCCTCAGGTCAACGTTCTGCTTGTCCAATGTGACCCTCCTGAGAGTGTCCCTTAGCTCTTGACAAGCCCGGAGAGCCGCATCAAGCTCCTCCTGGGATCTTTTGCACAAAATACGGGATAATTAGCGACTAGGGAAAAAAATATTATGAGGAATCCCAGGTGGCCTCTAGTTGTTTTTTGTATGCTTCAATTGTAAAAAGAAAATCCTTTAGGAATAACACAACACAAGGATAACTGTAAAAAAGCATTAACTTTCAATGCACAATGTAAAGAAAAAAAGGGGGAACAATTTTACCATTACTGTAGTTGTATCCAGAACAGATGTTTTATATGCAAACAAATTCTCACCTTGATAGATTTGTTCTCAGATGGATCATCTCGTCCTCCTTCTGCTGAAGGAGATTTTCCGACTGTGCCATCTGAATGGTTTTCTCGGCGAGGTGCTGCCGGCATCTTTGCACCTCAGCCTGGCAACAGTTACATAAAGTACAGCACATGATGCTTCTATGCAAAGATCAATGGAAGAAAGGTACATCCACAATTCTGTCTGTACAGGGCATAATGGTCCAGTTTTATTTGACAAGGTCAGAAAGCTAAATAATAAAACATTTATTTATTGTGGTTGTAGTGTACTGAATCAATAGCTTATACCAGGAAACATTTTGACCTTCTCACATAAATATTTTTTTTACTGCTTTAGCACCGTTTTAAACACAAAAAGGTTCCACATAAAATCTTGATGGCAACAACTATCCATTGTAAAAAATAAAATAAAAAGATGACTTTAACCTCGAAAATATCCATATATTTTC
This sequence comes from Vanacampus margaritifer, assembly GCF_051991255.1. NCBI lineage: Eukaryota > Metazoa > Chordata > Actinopteri > Syngnathiformes > Syngnathidae > Vanacampus > Vanacampus margaritifer. The sequence goes on along the minus strand of NC_135433.1, from coordinate 7,686,743 downwards.
ATGTCAGCATGGCCTTAATAATCATTTATAAAGAATAAGTGCTATTTTGAAAGGGGAAGTCAACCCCCAAAAGATTTCTTGGCAATAATATGTTCTATGCAGCCCCACTATCCTAAATACGGTATTCTGGTTAATTTAGCATTAGTGGAATATGAGTTAAGCAGCAAACTCCAGCCATTTTTATCCATCTCAGGGGGCGGCCATTTTGCCACTTGCTGTTGACTGAAGATGACATCACAGTTGCTCAGGGCTCAGGCAATGACCAATCACAGAGAACCTGTTTTCTGCAGCTAAACTGTGATGTCATCATCAGTCGACAGCAAGCGGCAAAATGGCCGCCCCCTGAGATGGATAAAAAGGGCTAGAGTTTGCTGCTTAACTCATATTCCAAAAATGTAACATTAATCAGAATGTCATGTTTAGACTAGTGAGGTCGCCTATAACATATTATTGTCAAGAAATGTTTAAGGTTGAGTTCCCCTTTAAAAAAATCCACATTAAGATGTGCAATGTACTCTCTCACCTCCAAGCGCTTTAGTTTCTTCTCCACCTCGACTGCTTTCTCCTGCTCACTCATCATCTCTAACCTCTCATCCATTAACTCTTCGTTGACACTCTGAATGACAACACAAATGTATTATTATTACTATGCTAACAACGCTGCTAACTTGCTAATAACCTAGAAGCTCTGATTTGCTCGTCTGACCTGCAGTTGGCTGCTATGGCTAATAGCCTGGTTGTTGAGCTCCAGGCGGAGAGCCTCGATCTCCTGGCGGCTCCTCTCCTGCAGCATATCCGCCTCCTCCTGGACCTTGGTCAGCTCCTCCTGCAGCTTCTGCGTCGTGGCCCAAAGGTCCTCCTGGTGACGGAGTTTGCCGACTAGCTGCCGATTCTCCCGGCGGAGCTGCTCCGTGCAAGCATCTAGCCTGGTCGCCTCCTGTGCAGCCTCCTCCTCCAGCGCTTGCTGCCTCTTGGAGAGGGTTTCCCATCGCAGGCGAGCCTCTTCATTCTCGGCCGTCAGCATGCACACGCAAACCCCGAGCTCGGCGGTTTCAGTGTTGGCTCTGAACAAGGCCTCTCCAGAATCGCTGTTCTCCAGGCACAGGGCGTCATATCGTTGCTTGAGATTGTTCAGCTCCTCTCTGCAGGCCGTCACCTCGGCGGCCAGGCCCGTCCGAGCAAGAGCCTCGCAGTCTCGCTCACGGATCAGCGTCTCCTCGCGCTCACGAGAACGCAGGATCTCGTCCACGTGCCGCCGGTTGAGCTCCTCTACTTGACCCTTGAGCTGTTCCGCTAACATTCGCAGGTCCTCTCTGGAGGCCTCGGTCACCTCCTGAAAGGCCTGAGCTTTCATTCTCTCCTCCGTCCCAGCCAGGAGCTGAGCCCTGAGCTCCACCACCTCCTCCCTGAGGCGGTGCACCTCCCTAAGGTTGAGTTCCAGCTGTGCCTCGGCGATCACCAGCCTGAACGGAGCCTCTTTGGTCTCAGAGGTTAAATGTTCCTCATGAAGCTTCGTCGTTTTTTCATTGCTCTCAGCCGCTCCTTTCTCATCATGTTGCTCTGAGGTCCTGCTCTCCAGCTCCTCAGCACGAGCCTGCAGAAGATCACATTTAGCCATCTGATCTTTGAACTTGACTTCAGTTTCCTGGAATCTCATCAGCAGGTCTGTGTGACTTTTTTGGGATTCTGTGAGGTTCTCGTCCAGATTTGACACTTTGGCGTGAAGCAAGTCCAGCTCCTCATGGGCCTCCACAAGTTGCTTTGTCAACGTTGACTGGACCTCGTGGAGTTCCCTATTTTCCTGTTCCACGGACTTCTGTTGAGCTTCTAATCGCTGTTTCTCCAGAAGAACTTTCTGGATAAGCTCCTCCAAATGGTGGTTGTCATCCAGAAGCTTCTTCTCGCGGTCTTCCGTGCAGAGATCGGCAGCTTCCAACCTTCCCTTCAGGTGCTTCTCGGAAGCCGTCAGAGCAGCGAGCTGGTCTAACAAGGCTTCCCTTCCCTGAGACATTTCTGCAATGTTGTCCTCGCCTTTTTTGACCGCTTGCAGTAGTGCAGTGTTTATGTCCTTAAGTTTGCAGCACTGAGATTTGTAGTTATCAAGATGACCGGTTTCTTCGCAGGCATTCACATCGTTTTCATCGAGTCTAGAAATCAGAATCTCCTTCTCCCCGTTTAACTTCTCCAAATGTTCTTCCAAATGCTTCATCCTCTCGGAGCTGACGGAAAGCTCTTTCTCTCTGCTTTTTAAGGTTTTTCGCAAGTCCAGCAATTGAACTTCAAGAGTTTCATTCTGGCTATCTCTATCGGAGCATCTGCGCTCTATCTCGTCACGTTCCTCCTGCAGCCTCCGTCTCAGTTCCTCCGCTTGCCGTTCTCTACACTCAAGCGAGGCCTGCAAGCCCTGAAGCTGCGCTCGTAAATTCCCACTCTCCTTCTCTTTCAGTGTCAACGCGCCCTGAATGCGACCGACCGCACCCTGGAGCTCCTCCAAGCGCTTGAGGGTCTCCGCCCGCTCGTCCTGGCCACGGGATTTGACGTCAGCCAGTTTCTCCGTGCAGGACCTCAGCTCCTCCTCCCTCAGTTTGAGCTCCTGAGACACACGCTCGCAGTGCCTGGCCCGGTCTTCAGCCTCCATCTTGGCCTCTAGTCTCTTCTCCTCTGTTGACTTCAGTTTCTCCAGGAGTTCTTGGATCTTCCAGGCAGATTCACAGAAGCTGGTTGTTTCTTTCCCCTTTTCTTTAATAGTCTCGTCCAGCTTAGAGAGAAGCTCCATGTTTTTGTTCTCAGTAGCTGCGAGTCTGTCCTGAAGTTCACAATTTTTTTCTTCCCAACATGTTTGGTAGTGGTTACGGACGTCCATGCTACGGACTTCTGAAGGTTCTGGCAAACTGGTGCTCTTCTGAGCTGCTAGCAACTGGCCCTTAAGGTTCTTCACGACATCTTTCAGCTCGGCGGCCTCTTTGCCTAATTCTTCCACCTGTCCAAGAAGCACTTGCTGCCTGAGCTCAGATTGGTCAAGTTCGATGCGGAGATTCTCTGCAACGCTGCGAAGGGTTGGTTCTGCTGGAGGAAGGTCCCCAAGGAAACCCAAATCTGGAATTGGGACCTCCTGTGACTGGATAGTTGATAGATAAGTTCTTTACATCGTACTACCAAAAAAAAAAAAACACATTTCATATCTAGTGCTTTTTACCTGGACCAGACTGTTGACGCTGGAGCAACGACTGGGGGGTCTCCACAAAAGCGCTGATGAGCCAGCCCCCAACGTTCGTCTTCCAGGAGATCAAAAAAGGAAAATGATATCAGCAGGAACAACATTTTTTCCTCGTGTAGGGTCTCATTTTAAGAAATGTGTGAAAATAAACGTCTTGGAAATTTGACACGTTACAGAAAAGAGTGTTGATTGATTGATTGTTTGATTGATTGATTGGCATGTGAATCATCATGGCAGACACTTAAGCGCATACTTATATATATCTATACCCACAAGGCTTTGCGTTCCAACATATTACAGTATCCTGACAAACATACATACATAAAACTTGAGAGTTTAACCAAGTAGTTAAATTATGGTATCTATGGAAGATATATTTGTGGGGTACTAGCATAGCTAGATCGCTACTGTAACTGGACGCTGTAGTGGTAGAAATGGGCCAATTATGTAATTATAATAAAGTAGTTCGCAATTGTGCTGGACAGCAGTTTTCAGCAGTTCTCATCAGTCATGTAGAATATATTTACTTCAAATCTCTGTATTCACTTGACAGTCAGTAGTGATGCACCGAATATTCGGTCACCGAAATTTTGCGGCCGAAAATGGCAAAAATATGCATTTTCGGCATTCGGCCGAAATAAAATTAAAGCCGAAACAATATGGCCGAAAGAGGATGTTGTGGTGACGCAAATGCTGCAAGGAAGCGTCTGTTTGAGTTAAACACCAAACGCGGGGTGAGTGTCCGCCTTGCTGCTCGCTGTCTTTTGTGAGTACCGGTTTACCGGCAGCTTTATTGTGCACACCGGAAAAGGAGAGGGTCGCTTGGAAAACTATGTTGAAAAAGAGAGCGCTGCCGAGTCCTACTGCACTACAGATGAGCCACTCTTTCTCCTGCAGCGCCTTCCTTTTTTTCTTTGATGAGAGCCCCTCGAGCGCTTCCACTTTTTCATTTGCATTCTGGTGGCCGTGCTAAATACTTTAGCTAATGTTAGCACTATTGCTATCAACGGTTTTAAACAAGTTAACACTTCCCACTATCTCCGGTTGACTACAGATCTGTACAGGACGCCGTGTGTGACTTTGCAGTCCGTTCCCAAAGCCGATTGGCCGGTGCGAAGAAATTTATTTATTTTTAAACGTTGGTGAATATGTGAATGTGCCGATTTTAAGTGTGCCGCACCGTGTCCCGCTCCAAATAGCCCACAAATGCGTCATCCGCACCGCACCACGCGCATCCGTGCCCGCCGGTGCGAGGTACTGTACATTGACTATAAAGAGCAATTGCACCGCCAGAAAATGCTCAGTTGCTCACCCCGCGTTTGGTGTTTAATGTACCATGTCTCCGATGTCTGTGGTGTGGACGCATTTCAATTTATATTGTGCTTTTTTAAAATGCCCGTGCTAAAAAGGTCTAAATATTTTATAATAATATTATAATTTTAATTAATTATAATAAATGCAATGATAATTAAAAAAAATCTTTTTTTTCCCTCGACTTTTTGGTTTTCGGCCAAGCATTTCTCATTTTCGGTTTCGGCCCAAAAAATTCATTTTGGTGCATCCCTACTTTACAGGGTCTTCAAGATGTTAAAAATCACTTTGCGTCAGTTGAGGTTGCATCTGGGGGGGGAAAAATTCTTCAAGTGTGCATCGGTTACCTGGCAAAGGCCGGCCAATCAATGTCAAGATCGTAACCTCGGGCTGCGACGTCAAACTGGATCTGGTTGAGCTCATACAGGTGGTTTATAATATCGGCGGTCAGGGTTGAGTTGAGGAAAGGACTCCGGGCATAATACCATTCACTAGAGAAGACAAAATTTCACAGGTAAACAAGGAGGTTTGAGACTCAAGTCAGACTCCAGTTGTAAATTTTAAGACTTCCGACTTGTTTGGCTAAAATTTAAGAAACTATCAACGTAACTTTTACTTGCATTGATTTTGACTCACTACATGACATGATAAGACATAGTACATTTGAAAATATGAATTGTCAATATATGTGTAGTGTGCCTTTGTTTTTTTTTTAAAGAAAAGTTATGCGTTTCACTAATCTGTCAACCCAATATGCCATGAGATGAGGGGCTGAGGCTGAGAAGTATCAAGGAGGAAGCTCCAAAGATGACTAATAACTAAATTTGGATTCAAGGATTATCTTTTTGATGAAACCGACAGGAAAAGTCACTAGCATCATGCCAAGGTTTGAAACTCATAGATTAGAGGCGTGACCAAGTCGATCTAAGCCGCGGCTGCTACTTTCCTAGCATGACTTATTCATGTTGCAGTGTTGCAAAACACTAAATGTTACCGGTTTGATGTTTTAGGATTGTGGAAAGTACAAAGGAAACTGCGGGTCCCGGGTGTCCCCAGCAGGTGCCTGTTTTCATGGCAAATGATTGACACACCTCTTCGGTCATGCCTTTTGACACAACAGTCTCTGATTGGCTACTTTTGTCACAGTTTTTAAATAAGAATTAAATAAATTAGAGGCATAAGATCATTTTTATTATGTTCTACTGTCAGATCATACAGAAAGTTTAAATGAGGAAAAAAAAAATTTTGTACTTATACTTGTATTTTTCTTTTTAAAAACAACAACTTTTTTTAGTCACGATTACAGTAATTATTAGAAGAAATAATTAAAATAATTTTAAGCCATAGGCCTAAATATAAAACAATCACAAAAACTAAATCACGTATGGCAGTAATTGAGGGTGCCTTTTTTGCACCAACTGACCACATACTGAATTCTTATGCCGTAGTGCAGGCTAGTAGTGATTCACAATCTCTAACCCACATATGCCAGTACAGTCATGAATTGAGGACCCCAAATAGGAGAAGTTTCTACCAGAATATGGTTGACATTAGTTCAATCAGAGTTAAATTAACCCTGGAGAACCCAAGAACCATTTCCTTCTTTGGAAAATTATGAATTATACATTAAATGACTGCTATAAATTCACTGAACACCAAAATAAATGTTTTTTTTTCAATTTTAAACCTTTATTCCCTAATTTAGGATTAGGGCAAAATTTGACCCTTTTGGGATTTAGGGGTATCATTTTGAAAAATCAGAATAACAAAAACTGTCAGTAAACTATTTAGAATTTAAGAAAATAATCAATCAAATACACAGCTACATTGAACAATATATTTTTTTGTTGCATTTTAGAACTGGATTTTGAATGTACAAACACACTTTGGCCAATGGAAAAAAGAACACAGGGACAAAATCAATGCTGGAAAAAAAAAAGGTCTTTGTTATTTGAGTAGCAGAATTTATAGGGGCCAAATTTGACCCCGTGGGTTCTCCAGGGTTAAATGTTCAATTCAACGCAATAATTTAAGTTTGGGAAGTGAGCAGTGGCAGAATGTCAATGGGAGTGGATGTTCACTGAGTGAAAAGAGAACCGAGACATTTATCGGGAAGAGTAAGTCACACTTCCTTGAACAATATCAACAACTTATAAGCACAGGCCGTATGAAATGACTACTCACCTTGTGACTTTCTGATTGATGAGACACTGCTGCAGTGTGTCGGCAAGTCGCTGATGAACCAGCGAGTAGCGAATGAAGGCCCTTCCTTTGCCCAATGAGGTTTTCAACTGAGAACACATACGCAACACAAGTAACCAAAATGTTTTTTTACAAGCCGAATTTTGATGACAGATGACAAGATACCGTCCTGTTCACAATTCAAATTGAGTAATCCAGTGAACCGCAATCTCAAATGAGCCGGAGTAAATGCCTGTTCATGGACAAAGGAACCCTCAAATAAATGCTTGAACACGGCTCTGATCAACACAATGAGTCATAATCTGCCGTGTCCGTCCGTTTACAAGATGATCTCTCCGGTGCGTTAGCAGATGGAGGGATTTGCGTAAAAATGGCCAACATTCAGGTCTGCTACAAGGTCACCAGCTGGAGACTCACTGATATTTGTGACCTACCGATAGTAAACAAAGGCCCAACTGGAGAAAAGAGCAAATGAAAAAAAACTGTTATACAAGATAACTAATAATAACATGGCAGCTCTAACCGTCTCCACATTGAAAATCAGTGGATCTGTTTAAGCAAATAATGACAAGGTAGTCTAAAGATCCAAACAAGCTTCATATAAATTGCGTGTAAACAAGTCAGAAAATCAATCAAATTTGACCACGGTTATGTACACTTTAGTGAAAGCTCACCACTGTGAATTCCGAGGAACGAGCGGAGGAAGGAAGAGTAGTCGTGGGTGAAAGAAGGCGAATCGGTCCAGAGTGACTGACCAAAGGATAATACGCTCTTGTGTATTTGTGTCTGCACTTGCCTCACTCGGCATACCGTGTCTCAGGTGTGTGTGTGTGCCTCGTTGCAGGGCAGGATTACCTCGGGGATGGACTTTACAAAACGGATGCCATCATTAGCACCCTTGATCTTAATCAGGCAGTCGCAGAAGTAATCCCAGTAGTCTTTTCTCTGGCCAAGAAAGGTTGTCTTCTCCTTCAGGTCAAACTGGAAAAACAAAACACGCAGTGTTGCATTGAACTACGTGATGGCCAATTAACAGCGCTAGTTTTACATTTTAGAACCGTTCCCTTGTGTCTTAGACATGCTTTTGTCAAGAAGACCCCAGGGATAAAAAATTACATCACTTATCTAGCCTTGCTAAAATTAGCTCATATAGAGGACATGGTCCAGGTTTATTCAATTGCGCTGCTTATCAGATGCTAAAGCTAAAAATGCTAATCTGAGTTTCCAACATCTCAGTTCTATATAATGCTTGGATTTCCGTGTAGACCATCTGTTGCTTAAAAATGGCGAATCTTCACCCAGCCTAGCTGCCAAGTCATGGACGGACCAACTGTGTGGTGGCGGTACTACAGCTGTTACATAACAAATCCGAACATTTTGATTACAAACACATTTTTGGAAATTGCCAGCTCACAAAAAACTTTTGTGTTTGCGTTACTTCACGCTTGATGGGGTAGTAGAGAAAGATGAAGCTATTTGTACAAAAAAAAAGTTGATTTTCAATATGTTTTCAAATTCAATTATTCTATCATTTTGCCCATCCTTAGTTTAGATGAAGCTTATCGTACCTGCAGCAGGTACTCAAGTTTGTAGAAGAACTTGTGCAGGTTGGTGCTGTCGTCGGTCACGGGCTCAGCGTAGTCTTTGTGCTCTTGACTCAGCTGAAACACAGCATCTAAAAAAAAAAAGGGGGTCATACATATTTGCTGTTTCTTGCAAAGGAAGCCACACCGAAAAGAACACAATAGCTGTCCCTTCACCATTTCAAGATTCACTTTTTGTGGCCTCGCTCACTGTAACCCAGACTTTAAAACCGTACTTATCTAATCTGATATTTTTCACTATATCTTGCTCTGATCATTTTTCTACACTGACCAACATTATTACAGACTGCGTACGTGCACCTCACATGCATATTTTGCATTGGTATTGTGCATAAAGCTTTATTTTATACGCCATATAAATAAAATCAATATATAATCCCTGCTTCATGATTTCCTTACCCTGACAGGGCTGCCACCGAAAAAGACTTAATGTCGAATTTAATTTCAGTACTCTTGGTCCCACTTGCTTCCATACAGGGAAGGCAGAGCAGATACTAAATGTAAAACTCAGAACCGTGGGGCAGGTGTGCTAACCACACAGGTTATTGCAAACAGTAAACTACAACCACAATAATAAATATATCATCATAATAAACTGGTAAAGATGGTGCTGTACTGCTTGTGTGTATCTTTATTACCATGGAGATCTCTGATGATCCTATGCAGCTGATTTTGCTCAATAGAGGAGCCTGAAGAGGTCATTGTGAACCAATTCTGCAAGAGACATTTCAAAAAGAAACTTTTTTTTACTCCAAAAAAACACAACATAAATGGTGTGTCTTTTTGTCACGTGAGAGACACTTCAACACGTCAAACAAAGTGATCACTACTGTGGGATAGCGTTATTTTCAGCGTAGTTCACTAGCTGACAGCCAACATGGACAACGCAAGCCACCGAAAGAGGAACTTTTTCAGAGCAACTGTTTTGCCATTGTTTTAATATCATTTATAAGCCTCCTTAAACGTGACAGCATCGCGTCGCATCACATCAGAGGAGGCGACGGCCCAACGCTATTTATAGCACAGCCACCTGCTAGCGACTCCCCACTTCCGGGTCCCGAAAACGCTCATACAGTCCAAGTGGCGGTCGGGGTGATGGTGAAAATAAAGACAAAAATACCGTAGTTCATAAACATTGACAAAATTAGACCTACCTGACGTGAACTAGTCCAAAGTGGCCCACTACAAAGCCGTATTGCTTCCGAACGGAATCCTGCTGCTGAAATGGGCGGGTATGAATATATGATTGACAGGTAATGCTAACCAACCAGGGAGACCGCGGGTCTCAAAGTAGTTGAGGTTTGGTTGAGAGACATAAACAACACATCCAAACGAATGTTTATGGAAATTAAAAAAAACTGAAAAGGGTTATTATTACTTTTTTTCCCCCAACCATATGAATTAAAATTAAAGTAAAAGGGGAGAAAAGGTTATAGAAAAATAGTAAACCATTTAAGTGCTCCACTAAATTCATACAGTGCACATACTTTTTTGCATTTATTATACAATCTTACTTGGAATTAAAAAATAATAATAAATAATAATGTTGTTTAATGTCTGTTTACATTTACTATTATTTTTACTGTTTTATATGTAATTGGTATAAAAACAACCCCTGTTTATCGTGCTATTGAATTGTCACACGTATTTTTATGTTCACATTTTTTGGTCATTTGATGACAAAGGTTTATACAGAATATTTCTATTGTAAAGCTAGAGGTGAAACTACTCAGTGGGTGTGTTGTTGGGAAATTGATGCTCACATGTTGTGGGTCATATAGGGAAACATAACTAAGATTGCAGCAGTGGGAGTGCACTAACATTTGTGCAGGTACGGTATTTTCTCTGTTATTTTGTCATTTAATGAAGGTTAATTCAGGAAGTTTTGTTATTTATTTATTTATTTTTAACACCTTTTAATATGGCATTTTGTGTCAATAACCGTTTTTTAGGTACACATGAAAGTTATTTAATTGGGACTATTGTCTGTACATTGGATCATAAATTGATGCTATTTTTGATTTGATTACTTTTTTTGTTTACAATTGCAATTTATAAAATGTCAGAATTCTATTGAATGCACCAAAATGGAGGCAAGTTGCATAAAATGTGTTAATGGTAAGGCCGATACAAGTGTTGGCCGTCGTTTTGCGGCCATTTTACAATTGGGAATTAAAGGCATACTTGTCCGACAGATGCCCATTAATTAATATGCAATTTCTGCAAGTACCTGTATAGAAAAATAAAGATAATTGCGATTAATTTCATGTAATTTTAAGGGGGAAATGCCATAATGGGACATATAGGTCTTTTTTGCCAATTATCTATCTTTTTTTTTATGTATAAAAAGTACTAGTGGTATCTGTGCTTACATACGTATATGTGTTCTGTTTATTATGTACATTTACCAAAAGCTAGGGAAAGCCAATAGTGACAACAAAAAACTGGAGTGTTGAATGTGTGCTTTTTGAAGTTACCATGACCAGTGAGTGTCTGGACATTTGGCTTACTTTACATCCTTATTAGTGTTCTCATTTCTTGTGTTTGCTTGTTTGCCCTCTTCAATAAATGCCTGAAAAGTGCATCTGCAACTGAGGCTCTCCTTGCCAACATGCTCGGGCATATCGTAATTGCTATGGTATACAGACACTGTCCCACACATTTGGTCCTAACTTTATGTCATCTTCTCACCACTGTAGAAAATGGCTGTAACTGAAGGCGTCGCCACTATCACTGCAACGGATTATTATTATTCTGATGAATACCAAGATGAAGTGTGTAACGCAAGCACCGTGTCGCACTTCAACAGGATCTTCAGTCCTCTCTTCTTCTCCGTGGTGGCGGTGCTCGGTCTGCTGGGCAACATCCTTGTGGTGGCGATTGTAATCAAGTACGAGAAAGTCAAAACCCTCACCAATGCCCTCATCCTCAACCTGGCCGTGTCAGACCTCCTATTTGCGACCTCGCTGCCCTTTTGGGCCTACTACTCCACCTGGGGTTGGTTTTTGGGGGAGAGCGCGTGCAAACTAATGAGCTTCATATTCAACGTGGGATTCTCCAGCAGCGCCCTGGTCCTCATCGCCATGACGGCCCAGCGCCACGCCGCCGTGGTCAACCCCTTGTCCAGCCTGGTGTCGGCGACAGGCTCTTACAGTCTGGTGGCGTCCATGCTCATCTGGGCCACCAGCATTCTGGTGGCCATCCCGGCCTTAGTCCTCACCACTGTCGACAAAAGTGACTGTGAATACAACGATTCCGCCAGCAGCTTGTGGGGAAGATACCAGCAGAACATCCTTTTTATCTTAATCTCAAGTGTATTCCTTTTTTGCTACTCTCAGATCCTATACCGGCTTCTGTGTCCTTTGGCGAGAAAACGCAAAAACAAAACTTTGAAGTTGATTTTCATTCTCATGCTGCTTTTCTTCATTGGCTGGGCTCCGTATAACGTCACAGTCTTTCTTCAATCTTTACGCTCATGGTCCCAAACACCAGAGTATTCTGAGGCCCTGGCGGGGCGCTGCCCCAGCCACAACCTTCTGGACTTCGCCTTTCATGTCAGCAGGATTTTGGCCTTCTCACACTGCTGCCTCAATCCCATCTTCTATGTGTTAGTGGGCTCCAAGTTCAAACGCCACTTGAAGAATATGATGGGATGCCGGCGTCATGGCGGCAGCAGCGCAGGCGGGCGACGAAGCCGACTGACGATCACATCCCTTTCCAGTGGGGATGACCTCTGCGTGTAGCTCGGTAACCTTTTGTACCCGCTTTACCCATAAATTTTATTATTATTATTATTATAGTTCTTGCAAGACCTACAAAAGCAATACAGTGAAAATCTTTACCAAGGGGATAGACGTGGCTAGGGACTGATTAAATGAAGCGGCTCCCTAAAGCAGTGGTCCCCAACCTTTTTTTCACCACGGACCGGTTCATACATGTCCACAACTTTGGCGGACCGGCAACCCAGTGGGTTGGTGTGTGTGGGGGGGGGGGGGTGCTTGGCTGTTCGTCGGCTGATTGACATAAAAGGCTACAACAACAAACGCAAGCCCACTACCATAACAAGGGTAACAAAACTGAGATAATTAGCATCTTGACATGTGTCAAGAGTCCATCGTAAACAGAGAGAATCTGGTCACTTTTCAAAATAAAATATTTTTAAGCCTCGGCTAATCAATTAACCGGAAGTAAAGTACGTTTTTTTTTTTTTATTCTTTCAACTGTGCGGCCCGGTCCAAAGGTGTCCACGGCCCGGTGGTTGGGGACCACTGCCCTAAAGGACAAAAAAAAGTTCAACATAGTTTCTTGCCACTAGATGACGCCAAAGCACTGTTTTTAAATCAGAACCGTGAGTATTCACTTTAATTGAAGACGAAGAAGGCTATGTTACCTTGACAACAAACAACAGTCGAAAATTGAGTCAAACAAAACATTTTCAGGCTTCATTGGTGTGAAAAAGCGCTGTTCTGTATAAACAACACTGACACAGTCAGTGACATGTAATGGCAGGTGAAATCGACCTGGCATTTTCCATCTTACCGGTATCGAAAGCCCAGAAAATGTATTGTTCAAAAATGTTATCATTTTAAATTAGAATCAAAGTTAATTTGGACACTTGTGGTCCTGTTTAGGTTTGTGTTGCTCAATTTTGGGGTGTTTTAACAACGCTTCTTGGCCAAGGCCCGACCTGTGCCATCCACTTTCTGCTTTTTTTCTTCACTTTTCATGTCCCCAAGATATCCATAGCTAGAATCATCTACGCGCCGGAAATAACATTCCTCTTGTAGTATTTGTCACATGAATAGAGGTCTCTCTCACTATATCAGGGCTCACATTTTGGAATTTTTAAAGCTTTTATACGTTTTTACATGTCACAATTTAGAGTTTTGTGCCTTCATTCTGCTTTAATATTCATTGTTCAAGGAGCAATGAGAATACAATGGCACCTTAACTTACATGTTTAATTTGTTCCGTGCTTGGAACTCAAATCACTCTCATATCAAATCAACTTGTTCCATTTAAATTAATTGAAATGCCTTTAATCAGTTTCACCCCCATGAATATTTTTGTAATGGGGTTTTAATAAGACAAAAGTTCACTGTACAGTACATAATATCATAATAAACTAGAATGTGAAGGGGGGGGGGACTCAAAGTTATCAATACTGTATTTGTGAGAGCCGTGAAAAAGTATTCACTCAGCTGCACTTTTCAGCCGAAAAAATACAATGTCTATAAACAACCAACAGAGGTCAATGTTCCATCAACTTTAACTTTGTAGTGCCTAACAAGTCTCCAAATCATATTATTTCTGCTATACAGATTACTGATTTGACATCCCAAAAGGCAGGTAACAAATCCATGAATTGAGTCATTCCACATGGTCAGGAGAAGCTGCTACAAATTATTAGATGTAGAGAATAAAATTAATAATAAAATAGAATCAATTAAACATTGGCAAACATATTTTTAAATATTGTATATAATAAGTAAATTGAGGGTAAAATGGGTCAACTAATTTTACCTCTGACTTGTTTCATGTGTACAATGGACTTCGCCGAGGCAGACTTCTGCCACTTTTTTTGTTTGTTCAGTATTTATATAAATGATTTTTTCCAAGAGTCTTAATTGTTAATCATTTATGTACGCAGATAATTTAGTCAAATCAAGCACTTATGCACTGCTTGTCTACAACAGCTTTTGAGCATATTCAGTGTAGATAGATATTAAATATAATGCTAAAAATAGTTACATCTTGATTGTGCATATGACTACAGCCAATCTGGGTTCCGTCTTAAATTGGGCTCTGCCCTGAAATGATTACTGTAGGAAAGCTCTTATGCCGTGGCAAAAATTTAGCATGTAACTTTTTAATTGCTTCTATACGCAAGTGCAGCTGTATGTTATATGGGCCTCTCTGTTTGTCAGAAATAGAGCTCTCATAATCGGTACTTGTATGTTCAGAAAATAATTATTAATTACATTCATTTTTTTCCCTGTAAAATCGTGGCTTTAATAAAGTTTTTAAAACATGTGATATCACTACTTTCTTCCTGACGTCATTGCATTGCACCTGATGCCTTTCTCATTTACATAATCGTCCAAACCAATCAGCGGCTAGCGCACTGGTCGCATAGCAACGGCTCCTCCAATAATATTAGCGTTTTGCTCGGGGCTATCTGTCTCGAGACTTGAAAAACATACGTGCTCTCTTCTCAGTTCTTCCCTCCTTAAGTAACATTTTTGTCGTCCTCTGACAATTTAGCGAAAAAAACTAAAGCTAAATCCGTTGTTGTTTCCTTTTAGTGGACTTTAGGGACTTTGTCACAATTGTTGACCCATTTACACCGCCGCAGTGGTAAGTGCATTTAATTGTGTGACATTTTGCTGCAGTTTTGCGCAATATATATATATATATATAGAAAAACAAATTTTGTTATGTTTGCATGTATATATTTATTTTCAGTTTAGTTTCACAGTGCGTTTTAACACTACTCGAGAGCGATCGCCTTAACCTTGTCGCGCCGGGCAAATGATGTTATGAAGATAAGAGAGAATTTTAAGACCTTCGCTTTGCTTAACATAAACCAAATAACTGACATTGTTTACGCTCTTTATATGCCACTCAGCCTTGTTTTGTGTCAAGTAACTTTGCTAATTCGAAGCTTGGCCGACGTCAGCGTTTTCTCCAGGTGAGGCTAGAGTGCGTTGCGTTTGGGTGTTCCCCGGCTGTTTGCACCAGATAAACGAGGAGCATGTTTTTTCCCCACTCTAACGTTCGCCCGTAATGTTATTTAATGGCAATTTCACAATAGATGCCGCTCGTGTAGGTAACAGGTCTGCTTGCAGTTGTTTGGTTTGAAAAAAGTCTTCGAAGGGAATCGCTTGATAAGAAGTATTGATTTTCCCATTGTTCCTTAATGCGTCGCGCAGGACAGCACGTGAGCACATGCAGATTTTGCAATAAAACAGAGGGAATAGCTCGTTTAGCGTGTAAGGCATCCAAATATTACTACCCTGAAGGGTGAGTATGGAAAAAGTACAGAAAACAAAATACTTTTTTGGGGCAATGTGAAGATTTTCTTACTTTTGTAGCGCGGTGGACTAGAGGTTAGTTAGCACATTTGTGACCCAGTTCTGGGGACTGGGTTCAAATCTTGGCTTCATCCTCACTGTGAGGAGTTTGCATGTTTTCCCAGTGCCTGCGTAGGTTTTCTTCTGGTATGGCAAGTTCCTTCCATATTTCAAAAACATGTTTGTTTGATTACATGTGCACTGTGATTTGCTGGCGACCAGTCAAGGGTGTATACAGCCTCTTACCCAAAGTCAGCTGGGATAGACTCCAGCTCACCCGTGACCCAAATGGGGATCAGCGTTATTGAAAATACTGCCACGCCCCTAATGTTTTCTGTTTATGCACTGCCTTGTGATTTTTACTTTAAAACCCCAATCCCACCCTGTCTGGTGCACACATCTGCCGTTTAAGCCAGCGTGGGCTATACTTCCGTCCAGATTATCCATTGCCACTCCTCATGGTTTCATGCTCTATTGCAGAGCGTCCAGCGGGAGCTTGTGATCCACCGGCTGACAGATAATCCTCTGTGGCTGGTATCTTGTGACCTAGCATCCTCGTGTTCTTACGTGTTGGTGATATGGGAGAGCGGTGGACAACAGTGCCAGGGGACACCTTTATGGGTAATTTGCCTCTTTTGAACACTTCTTTCTGCTATTGGAGGGCGACCCAGATTTGTGCTCTCGATTTAGAGCAGCAGCCTATTTCAATTCACAGAACACTCCAGATTTAATGTCGCTTTGGGATTTCTTTCATCAGAAAACTATGATGACATCTCCAGCATATCACATGTGACGATGTCCCCGTCGAGGCAGAACAACCTTGTGTCATTGCAGCCTTTGTCCAAGAGCTCCTATCATCTGCTCACAGTCTTTTGCACCAATGACAACATCCCACAGTGTGTTTCCTACATCAATCAGGTATGACTACAAGAGCTGGAGGAATTGTGGTGTATTGTAGAACTGCGCTCATACTGGGAGATTTCAGTTTCTAATATTTTGACACCTCTCTGTAGCTTTATGTATGGGTGCTGGTACTGTATGTCTGTATACTCGTCCTTTGTTTATATAAAAACCTGGATTGGCCCTCGTTAAATGCCTGATAGTGTGGCTGGTGAGTTTGTGTTGTTTTGATTTGACCAATATCCCCCCCCCCCCCCAACTACACACACAGGAGCTCTCCTCCATGGGTCTCTCTTCATGCATGGCTTTGAGCTCAGTAGGGAGCGCCAGCCTGAGTGCGGCGCCGGCTTTAAACGCCGCTTTCGAGCTGCTGCAGATCCACAGGCGCACCATGGCCACTTTAGAGGATCTTGAGAGGGAGCAGATCAAGAAGTCCAGTACCTTGGATCACATGCAGATGAGCAATTCAAGACTTAGGGTAAGTGTGTCAGCATGGGTGTCTCTGGTCTTCTGTGTCTATTTAACCCTGGAGAACCCACGGGGTCAAATTTGGCCCCTATAAATTCTGCTACTCAAATAACAAAGACCTTTTTATCTTTATTTTATTTTATTTACAAATTTAACTTTAAAAGTCCAGAGTGCCACTTCTGACCCCTGCATGGGGCCATCTAGTGGATGAATATTGCACTTACATGAGCCATGAGTGGTGGTGACAAGATGGCTGGCAACATGCTATTTTGTTGAGCTGGAAATCAATCCAAACAAAACCATCTTCTCAGCAAACCATCAGATGGTAAAATTTAGGTAAAAAGTTTTTTTTTTGTTAATCTATTTCATATCATGTTGCAGAATGCCTAGGAGTATATGTGTGTATATATATATATATATATATATATATATATATATATATATATATATATATATATATATATATATATATATAGATATATAGATAAATTAGCAACTCTGAGCTAGTTTAAAAAAAAAGGGTTAAAATTGAAAAAAACATATTTTGGTGTTCAGTGAACTTATAGCAGTCATTTAATGTATAATTCATAATTTTCCAAAGAAGAAAAGGGTTCTTGGCTTCTCCAGGGTTAAAGCATACTCACCTAAATTGTTTGAATTAGTTGAGCTCTACAGTAATCGTCATGCTTTTCTTCAGGATCAGCTTGAACTGTCTATACGGGAGAAATCAGGTTTACATGAGACCGAACGGCAGCTCCAACTCAAAATCAAGACTCTGCAAAGCTGCCTGAAGACAGAAAAAGAAGAGGTTAGACGTCCCGCTACGGTCTTATTGCTCACGTTGTAATGCTGACAAATGCTGCTAATTGCAGGTTCAGAAGCTCCAGAGTATAGTTGCCAGTCGTGCGTCGCAGTACAGCCATGACGCCAAGAGGAAGGAGAGAGAGTCGGCGAAGCTCAAGGAACGCCTCAGCCAGCTACTCGTGGACAGAAAAGATAAAAAACTGGGTGATTACATCACTTAATGCTTCGTATGTTGTGGTTTAGTACATGTCGACCATAACTGGACTTGCATGAAAGTCTCCAGGTCCCCATGTTGCAGTTGAAAGTGAAGTCAGTTTTTAAACACTTTCTGCTCTTAAAGTGAAAGTTGACCTTAAACGTGTCTTGACAATATGTTATATGTGACCTCACTAGTCTAAACACGCTATTCAGATTAATATTACATTTGAGTTATGAAGCAAAATCTAGCCATCTCAGGAGGCGAAACATTGATGTCATCTTCAGTCGACAACAAGTGGCAAAATGGCCGCCCCCTGAGTTGAATAAAAACAACTGGGTTTTGCTGCTTAACTCATATTCCACTAAAGCCATATTAACCATAATACCATATTTAGACTAGTGGGGCTGCATAGAACATATTATTGTCCAGAATTTTTTTGGGGCTTACTTCCCCCTTTTAACTAGATTTTTTTTTTGGGTGGGGGGGTCCAAATTAGCTATTGACATTCTAAATTGCCTTGGACGAGCAGATGGCAAAAGGAGCCACTGGAAGACAACCAAAGTCACGGCCAGGTATCGTGAGCAACCAACCATCTTGTGACATTTTGACTGGACCTCTGGAATCTGTCATATATATAAATGTGTACTTTGTGCAGCCACGAAGGGCAGATGTACAAGTCTATGTTGCGTGACTATGAGGCCAGCCAGCGGTCACTGATGCTAGAAAATGCACAGCTGAAGAAGGTCCTGCAGCAGATGAAAAAAGACATGGTGAACATGCTGAGTCCACGCCAGGCGTCGTGCAGAGGAGCAGGCACTGATGACAGCCAGGAGATGGTAATAAAATGAACTAAAAAGCTGCACACATCAGTTTTTAAGATCTTAAGTGATATTTATAAAATTAGAGACCCCACAGATGCTGGGAGGGAAAAATCAGCTTGTGTGCGCCCCCGAAACCAGAAATCTGTTGTAGTACCAATGTTGACCTGTGGGAGGCACAGTGCCACAGACCAGCCAGTCTGACAGAAAATAGACTATGATGGCAACTGACTTTCTTGTAATTTTTGTGGTAAATAACAATTAATTGTTAACCAATACTTGTGGTAAGTAACCAGCTTTTGAGACTTGTCAATTTTTTTAATTTGTTTTTTGTCCAGTTGGATTCTGACGGGGAGGAGAAGACGGGAGACTCCAGCAGGGAAATACTGGAGCGCTCATGTGACCCAGCGAGGGAGCAGCTCACCAACAGCATTCGCCAGCAGTGGAGGAAAGTGAGGAGCCACATGGAGAAGTTGGACCACCAAGGTATGCAACACTTGCGATAACCTGCACTGGCAATGGGTGCTAGAAACGCCAAAGTCAAACACAATGCGTTTAGGGAAGCTGGTTGAAATTCAAAATATTTTTCATTACGTGAAATTATGTTAATTGAATTAATTTTGTCATAAAGTATTTAAAGGGGAAGTCAACCTCAAAAAATGTTCTTAATAATAATATGTTCTATGCAGCCCCACTAGTCTAAATACGGTATTTGGGTTAATATTGCGTAGTCATTCTTATTGCATTGATTTTACGCCTTTTTTAAAAAATATATATATAATATTTTTAATGTATTTGTATTTTTTTTCTGCCCATTTTGTTTTTAAGTCTTAGTTTTCTTTGCCCTGTAAAGTCTCCTTGGGTGTCTTGAAAGGCGCTGATAAATTAAATTTATTATTATTGTTATTTTAGTGGAATATGAGCAGCAAAATTCAGTTGTTTTTAATCAACATCAGAAGGCGGCCATTTTGCCACTTCCTGTCGAGTGAAAATGACATCGGAGGTCTCAGGTAACAACCAACCACAGCTCAGGTTCAGAAAACGGGTGCGCTGTGATTCGTCATTGCCTGAGCCCTGAGCAACTGTGATGTCATCTTAAGTCGACAGCAAGTGGCAAAATGGCCGCCCACTGAGATGGATAAAAAATAGCTGGATTTTGCCTCATAATTTAAATTCCACAAATGTAATACTAATCAGAATGTATTATTGTAAAAAAATAATAATAATAATGATTTCACCTTTAAACTGTGCAGGCAATATTTTGATTACCTGTCGTACAAGTATAAAAGTAAATTTGATTATATTTAATTAACTGTATGGCTCATTCCTATGTTATGATGCATTGATACAAGTTATGGTTGTAAGGTTATCAACACACTTTTCAATCACTAACACCTTCTGTAGTGGCATCACACATTAAATAAATAAACTAAAAAAGCAAAACTGACTTGTGAAAAGGCATACTTAACTCTACCACTTTTGTGATGTTTTCATTTGGCGAGTGCACTGTAATTTAAATCATCTTGAGATCTACCCCCCCCCCCTCCAAGTTCAAAATCAGGTAGAGTCCAATAAGGAGGTGATCCCGAGGGAAACCCACGAGGGCGAGATGGAGAGGATGAGGCGTGAAGTGCAACAGTGCAAGGAGTTCATTCACACGCAGCAGCAACTCCTCCAGGTCAATCTTGTTAAAAAAAAAAAAAAAAAGATTTGAAGCTGCACGAATACGGACGTCAAATTGTAATAAAATGAATGCGTGTTTCCTCTGGACATTTTGCAGCAACAACTGAACACGTCATTTGACGACGAGACGGCCGAGCTCCTCAATGACTGCTACACCCTGGAGGAGAAGGAGCGGCTCAAAGAAGAGTGGAGGCTCTTTGAGGAACAGAAAAGGAACTTTGAGAGGGAGAGGAAGTACTTTACCGAGGCCGCCATTCGCCTCGGTCGAGAGGTTTGCTAATGGCTTCACTTTTGCTGTTTTGTATTTAAGACTTGCGTAAATAAATGTATGGTCAAAATTGTAATTGTCTGCAGAAAAGGGCTTTTGAGGAGGACCGTGCCTCGTGGCTGAAAAGTCAGTTTTTAAACATGACGCCCTTTGCCAACCGTAGTCGATGTTCCTCGACTGATGGTTATAGTGCCTTATCAACCAGTAAGTATTTATTTATTTATTTTTAATCATTTACAAGAAGATACATTTGGAATAAGGAATTAATGTTATTATTGTATTATTATAATTAATTTAAAATTTATTATTATTATATATACGTTAAAATCTAGATGACAACATTCAGGCAATAGCCTCTTTTACACGGAAATCTTACAAAGTGGTTGCATCTGAAGAATTGAGTCATCCCACCATAGTTACGGCTTTGATACAACCTCATCGTCCCATTTTTTGTTGTTGTCTGTGCCATTTATGCAGAACTGAGACTTAGAAAAAGGCGGCTAAATCCCATCTTTTAGAGCAGGGGTCTCAAGATCAATTTATGTGGGCGCCACTGAATATTGCGTCTGGGCCCGCATCAAGGCTTTCAGAAAAAAAGGTGGATATGGATATTTTTTTGTCTTAATAGTTTTGATTTGATAAAGCTGCTTCTTTTTCATTTCCTCTGTTATTGAGTACTGCTGTTATTGGTTAATTGTTGTATGCTTTGACCATTGCATGTTCAGTTTTGAAGATTTTGTCATGGTTATCTGATTGACACGAGTTGGACAATTTTTTGATATTTGTCATCATTATAATTTGCACTATGCATGTGTGTGATTTGACTGCCTTTTGATAAAACTTAGCTACTATTGCATTCAACTGCTTAAGAATTTTATTTATTCATTTATTTTACATTTTCACCTTTAGATGGAGTGTGCCTTACTTATTTTTTGCATGGACATCTGCACCACTTGGTTACATAAAGTTTCTGGATTTTGTTTCCTGAGCTACTAAAGAACCCATTTCTGATGTAAAAGTTTTTGAAAAGTAGTTCAAATTTTTAGTACAGTCACAGTAGCTGGCTTGGTTGATTCTGTGTGAATGTCACAGATAGACTGTAGGATTTTTTTAAATATATTTTTTGTTTAGTAAGGCAGGCGTCAATGTCATAAGATTCTCTTTAGTTCGTACAACAAAAATGATGAGACCTAAATTCACTGTCACCGCTGATTGTTTTGTATTTGGAAGGTTGGAATGTGGCAGGAGGAGGGAAAAAAAAAGGCTTTTGTTTCGTGCGCATCGAGGGCCTCTCCAACTCAACACAACTTTCGGTGTACATTCAATACATGTCATGGTCCCCCTGTCTGTTCAACAACAACAAAATAGCATTCTGTTTGCTGTTTTTTTTTTGGCTGTTCTTGTCACCAAGCTTTATGGTTTGGAAAAAGGCATGACTGGGATTGATCTTTTTCTTCCACTTGGTGTCACTTAAGGATTACCTTCCGGCGAAAGGCGTCGTGAACCTGAGCTATGGTAGTGATTTTAAAAAAATAAATTAAAAAAATGCAGTGGGAGAGAATAAGATGTCAAGTAGCGGCCGCAATATATCATCCTGTTGGCCCCCAGGCCATGAGTTTAAGACCACTGTTTATGAGGCTTTGAAAAATTGGTGGATTTTATTGTTTATATTGCATTATTATTTTATTTCTATTTTTCCATTTTTTTTATTCATTAATTAGTAGTTTTCTATGTATGATTGCTGGTGGTGTTAATTTTTTGGGTTTGTTTTTTTTATATTAAATTTTTATGTATTCATTTTGTTTGTTATTTTTATTATGTTGAGGATACGTAATTGCTGGTGGTGATTCAAATGATGTACCATATTGGTTTTATTTATTTAAATTGCATTATTATTATTATTTTATTCATATTATCTAAAGTTTTTATTTTTTTAAAGCTGTAGCTGAGGTCCACTCTCTGTTGTCTGCCGTGCTATTTTACTGCATTGCATTTTAGGAAGTGAGCCAGAGACAAGGACGTCTTCCGCGAAAAGCCAGCTGTCCAAGTCCCCGAACTGCACATCCTTCTCTACTCCAAAGCATACTTCGGCACAAAGCACCGCGGTGCCGTCCACTACCGAACTTTACCGGACACTCCGCCTCATCCCCGACTCCAGGTACGCTGTCATTCCTCAACAGCAGCACTATACTCTTAATTGTGCTTCGTGTCAAGAGACAAATCCAGAAGATACCCACAGGAATGCAAAACTATTTCCGTGCACGCTAATTATTCTTGTGACGCGTTTCAGTTCGTCTGGGTGTTCAAATCGAGGACGCCGGCGGGAGGCCGGGAGCACCACGGATGATGACAGAGACTCGCGAGTCAAGGCCAAAAACCGAGTCTACAGCGGAGACTTGAGTATCTTCTCTCTCGGGGATGATAACAGCCTCACTTAAAAGAACCACTCAATCCATGTGCCTCCTTCCTGCCGATGTGGCGGATGAACACTTGAATTTTTTTTTTACACACATACCAATCAGTCGCTAAATGAACAATAGAGCACTTTAAAAAAATCAGCGCTGAAAGGACCAAGTCAGAATTTTACCGAGTTCTGATATTGACTTTTTTTCCCTTAAGTTGATGCCCTCTTTTGCTTAAATGTTTACAAAGTTAATATGATGGACAGTCAAGAGTTAATTTAATTTGTAGACTTTTAATTGTGTAATACAGTTATCTGCTGCGTAAATAAATTGAGATAATTTTTTTCGTTTAAGGACACATTGTACGTGGTTTTTTTTGTTTGTTTTTTTCCTACCCCCAGTATCTTTCATCACCAGATATCAATAACTTCCCTGAGCGTTCAATTGATACTCATCAAAAGGTTGGCTTTGTGTGTCTCAGTGTTTTGAAAAATGATATTGAAATACATTTACAGTTATGAGATTAAACAATTGAAAAAATTAATTATAATAAATTAGAACTCAGTTGATTACAGTTACTTTATTGGGTTAATTTATGTGGCAAATACAGGCAATTGGCTGGTGCTCGGAGATTTCTAGAGGCCCTTAGTAGTCCTAATTCACACGCTTTAATCAATGAAATAATAGGTTCGACTGCCCTCTCCCTTCCCATGTAATTGCATCTTACTGCATGTGTGAAGACTTGATTCAGAAAAACAAAGTTGTTGTGAGGAAAATGAAGATTCATGTCAGTGGATTGGACAAGAGAAAGAAAAAGGGAAACAAAGTTGTTTTCTAGTAGTTGCCGCAGCAGCACTATTGACAGGAGGATGAAGTAGTGAGACTATTTTATCACAGTGGAAATAGTCAACTATATTAAACTATAATAATAACGCATTCGATTTATGTAGCGCATTTCCAGACCCTCAAAGACGCTTTACAATGGAATGGATACATTATTCATACACTCACACTCTGGTGGCGGTAAGCTATTTAAGTAGCCACAGCTGTGTGAAGTGCCTTGCCCAAGGACACAACGACAAGTGACTTGGGGAGAGCGGGGATCAAACAGCCGACCTTCTGGTTACTGAACGACCAACAATTAGAATGTACTGTATTATTTTGAATTTAATTTTGTCCCAAGTATTTGTATACAAATGTCCAAGTGTGTCACTCATTGGGCTTCGTCTTGGCTACGCCCCAAAAATCCAGACAACTGAAATGGTGACTTGGGTTTTTTATGCTATCTCAGGAATTCGGTTCTACATTGTTCTTTGCTTGTGTTTTCCGCAATTATCTTCAAACATATCATGTATTAACAAAACTTTGAATTAGACTTTACAGTCTTTAACTTTATTCTTTTTAGCACCCCCTTATGTCCACAACGCGCATTGCAGCCCACACAGGCCAAACGGGAAGTTGTCATCGCCATCGTTCCGTTCGTCTCCTCCATCCAAAAGCCCAGCCAGAAAACGAAGCCTCGCACTCGCAGCCCCCCGCCCCACAACTAGCCGAGAAGCACAGCAACAATGTCGAGTTCCAACAACCTTGTGGCCATGAAAAAGGTCGTACATCAGCTGCGCTTCGAGGCGAGCATAAACAGAGTGAAGGTAACGAGCTAACGCGATTGTTTTCCGGGCCGAGTGTCTCGACCGTTACATTTCCCTGTGCTAGCATTAGCGTTAGCCTCTCATAAGTTAGCCATTAGTCAACCGGCACCCAGACTTAGGGCGTTGCTTTGACAAAGAAGGGGAAGTTTTGGCTTAACTTCTGTAATGTTGACTTGAAAATAGCTAGTCAGTAATACAACATCTACTTTAGGTTGGGTGGATTTCTCTTTTTTTATTTGGTGTTTGAATGCAACTTGAGAGAATTAGCTTGAGAAATATGGAGGTAAATTGGTGCAAAAGTATCTT
Source organism: Vanacampus margaritifer (assembly GCF_051991255.1). Classification (NCBI taxonomy): domain Eukaryota; kingdom Metazoa; phylum Chordata; class Actinopteri; order Syngnathiformes; family Syngnathidae; genus Vanacampus; species Vanacampus margaritifer. The sequence continues at coordinate 7,661,839 of NC_135433.1, read as the reverse complement.
GTAAAATAAAAACTCTTGTTAACAAAATGTGGGCGTAGAAAATAATTTTGTTCTTGTGGGGGGAAAAGTGCACTCAAATTTTTTTTAAGTTTGTACCTGTGAAATTTTTTGGGTTATATGCGAAGTTACCATAAAGCTTGCCCCCCCCCCCCCCCTATTTCGTTTTTAATATAAATATGTTGGATGTGCATCTTTTATTATAACTGGAGTGCTTGTGAACAGAAACAAGATGAGACAGAGATGTACAGTATTCACAAGTTTTTATACAAAAATAATTATTTCTCCACAATATAAATATTTAGGCAACAAAGTGGATTTTGCCGTGGCTGACCGGCAACCCTCCTGTTAGCATTATTTTGCCGTGAATCGCGCGAGAACTACAAGTAGAAATTCTGCGCCAGTGAATGTGTACAAACTTGTGGCATAATAGTTATTTTTTTAATAAATCATTTCTTGACAATTGCTTATATCAGGGGTGGGCAAACTTGGTCCTCAAGGGCCTGCAAGATTTTGGATGTTTCTCTTCTCCAGCAAGCTGATTCCAATACACAGGAGGACGTCAAGTGAGGCAGGGACCACACCCAAGTGCATGACTCGGTCCGACGATTGACCAGTCGGGAGCCGATCACGGCAAAATAATACTAACAGGAGAGTTAACTGCCAATCACGACAAAATATCCACTGCCTTTAGACAGCTTACGCTCATGCTCACTATTTTTCCAGCTTTTACAAAATATGCGTTCATAACATGTTTGTTTTATTTTTATGTTCAGTGTAACAAAAAATATCAACTGGGAGGGGAAATAAACTGCTCTTAGCCTCTTTTTGGAAGAACTATTCACTATCTGCCCTGTTAGTTTTTCCCATTATATTTAATGATTAAAACATTTTCAGGTTATATATTTTTATTTTTTTTAAACCTGCCTAAGGTCTTAGATTTATGTTGTGGATTTGATTGTATTCATATTTTTTTTCTTTTTGCCGTCCAGGTGTCCCAAGCGGCCGCCGACCTCCAGCAGTTCTGCTTGCAGAACGCCTTGCAAGACCCCCTGCTCACCGGCGTGTCATCCAGCACCAACCCGTTCAGGGCGCAGAAGGTCTGCTCCTTCTTGTGAACCCGCTGTGCTCATTTGGTGAGTGCACACCTCGACCCACGTCACCGTCTCTCCGTTTGGATCCCGAATCTATTATCTGCTTCGTATTCCCTTGCAGGCCTTCGTTTTGATGCTACAGGGAAACGTCGACCTTAACACTGCTCCTCATGCCAAGCCATTAAAACTGCCACGGGGGACGGGACGGGGCTTTAGGGTCTCTTGTGTGTATTCTACATCAGAACCATGTCAGAGAAGACTACCATCTATTTCCAGCCACAATAGAAGACGATGAAAGGAAGCCGTTTTATTTTTCATGGCACAGTGTGGATTTTTAATTAATTGTGCCTTTTCTATTCTATTTTAGTCATCACTCTTCTGGACTTTTTTCTATTTAATGAATAAAAACATTCTTTGTTATTCCAAATGTGTGTTTACTATTCAGGTATTAATTCAGATTATGTTTATAATTCTAATAATTTTTGCCTTCTTGTGGAGCTGAGTATAACAAAAATAGGTACCTTGACTCACGAACTTAATTGGTTCCCACAGAGAGTATGTGAGCCGAAAAGTTCGTCTTCCAAACAAGTATTTCCCATAGGAAACCATTGAAATGAGAATAATCCGTTCCCAGGTCCCCATAAAACACTTTTTTCAACTAAAAAAAGCCTTAAAACTACACAAAATATACCTTATTTTATGTATAATAAATGTGCTATTGTATTGTAATTAACTCTTTCACTGCCACTGACGTTTAAAGACGTCAAGTAAAAACCTACGGAGCGCTGCCAATGACGTCTAAAGACGTCATCCAATTTTTTTTTTTTTTGAAACGGGTGCCGGCAAGCCTTCCAGAGATGTGGTGAAAATTTCAATCAGGTATTTTGAGCCTAATGACTATTTTTGGCCCCTAGAGGGCAGCGATGACTCTTGACAAGATCGGGTGGGCGTCAGCAGAGGCGGAGCTAGAGCGTCGAGCAGGAGATGAGAATGTTAGACAAAGGAAAAATGGCGACCGGTTGCAGCAGCTCACGCCCGAGCCGTTTTTTTCAAATTCGAAAAGCATCGACCAACGATAAAGAGCACATTGATGACGATGATGATGATGACTCAACGTGGTTGGAAAGCATTGACGCGGCAGTAGGAGACGTGGGGGGGAGAGCTAGATGGCCGAGGAGGAGCACACGGAGAATGGCGCCCCGTTTGCTAGCAGCTCTACACTTACAAGACGAAAGGCATCGACCAACGCTAAAAGAGCACATTGATGACGACGATGATCATCATCGATGATGATGATGATGATGGTGACGCCGAGCTTGACGGCGAAGTTGGAAGCGTTCACGCGGCGGCTATGACGACGTCATAAACGCGGAGCACAACCGAGCACGTTCAGGCGGACGTTCAATCGGACGACGGAGAGTGCCGCGAGTCCAATGCATATTCATCGGAGGAGTGTGTACAGTCTGCTACTTGCTATTTATTCCCCGGAAAAAAAGGCCGTCAAGAAAGTGTAACGTTTGCACGCGAAACGGACAAATGCGAAAGTGAAAGTAAACTGTTGTACGAGTCCTGGCGTCTCCTTGCACGCAGGAGAGCGTTACAAAAAGAAAAACTGTATTTGAAACATCCACATAATTGTAAATAGTACCACAATTGCACACATTTGTAAATAGTTTGTGAAATTGTTTTGTCAAATTGTTACACTGTTGAATGGAAATAAACGTATTTTGCAAACTAAAAACACTTTTTCATTGTTGGTGAAAGCGTTTTACAGAAGTAAAGCACTGTTTAGGTGTTTGTGGCATCATTCATGGACAAAAAGAAGTGTACAATTCACTAGAGTGCATGAAATAACATCGTTTCACAAAAAGCTGTTTTTCTCCATTTTTTGTTTCAAAACAGAATTTCGGTGAAAGTAACCATTTTCTATTGTTGATTACTGAAGAACGGAATAAGGTAGAAACAAACTTTTTTTTCTGATGAAAGATGAGAGTCCAATCTTTCATTTGGTAGTATGTGTGTTTCCATAGTCCAAACAACATTTTCTGTGGACCTTGAAAGATCAGTCAAAATGCTTAAAATCGGCTGGCACTGGCGACATCCCGTTTCTGAAAACGTCTGGCAGTGAAAGAGTTAAAGAAATACACTGTACTGTATAATAATGTGTTTTTATTTGCAAAACTTGCAACTTGCCTTTGTGATGGTACAGTAGTTGAAGGCTTGATGGAATGGAGTGGGAGGAGGAGGGAGGGAGGGAGTTACTGTTTGGAAGGAGAGTCCTCCGGTGTGGCTTCTCTTCTTTGCTTCTTAGGAGACTCTTTATCCTTGTTGCTGACTAAAAACCTCTTAATTGACACCTGTTGCTTTCTGAGTTGTAAGGTCTTACGAAACTGAGGCATCACATTATCATTCATCATGTTGATGATTCTCATAGCCGCAGTCTTTTCTGAATGGTACTGTTCGACAAAATCCTGCACATCACTCCACTTTGCTAACATGGTCTTGATGCTCTCACTTGATGCTGCCGCCATCTCCTCCTCGTCCTCACATGACAACTCCTGAACGGCTTCCTTCTGCTTGTCCTCTTGAAGGCGAATCAAATCCTCTGTGTTGAGGACCTCATTATGGGCAGCAACAAGCTCCTCGACGTCATCTGCATCCACTTCGAGTCCCATGTTCTGTCCCATGGAAACAATGTCGTTCACAACAACAGAGTCTTGAGGATCAAATCCTTCAAAGTCCCTCTCAAGGATGCATGCGGGCCACAACTTCTTCCATGCTGCTTTCAAGGTTCGAAAGGTAACATCATGCCAAGCCTTTTCTATCATTTGAACACAATGATACACATTGAAATGTTCCTTCCAAAAATCCCTAAGGGATAGGTCGGTGTCATTGGTCACGCGAAAGCACCGAGTAAATAAAGCCTTAGTGTAAAGCTTCTTGAAGCTTGCGATCACTTGCTGGTCCATGGGCTGCAGGAGGGGGGTTGTGCTGGGAGGGAGGAATTTCACCTTGATGAATTCAAGATCACCTTGAAGTTCCTCCCTCAAATTTGGTGGATGCGCTGGGGCATTGTCAAGGAGAAGAAGACACTTGACAGGGAGTCCTTTCTCCTCGAGATATTTCCTCACTGAAGGAGCGAAAACATCATGCATCCAGTCCATAAACAGGAGACGAGTAACCCAAGCTTTGGTGTTGGACTTCCACATTACAGGAAGCTTGGATTTAACCACCTGGTTTTTCTTGAAGGCCCTTGGGTTTTCTGAGTGATAAACCAACATCGGTTTTATCTTACAGTCGCCACTGGCATTGGCGCACAGCAGGAGGGTTAGCCTATCTTTCATTGCCTTATGCCCAGGGACGGACTTCTCTTCCTGTGTAATGAAAGTCCGGTTAGGCATCTTTTTCCAAAAAAGGCCGGTTTCATCAGCATTAAACACTTGATGAGGAACGTAGCCTTCTTCTTCCACCATCTTGAGGAATGATCCCTTGTAAGCTTCGGCAGCTTTAGCGTCAGAACTGGCTGCCTCACCATGACGAATGACACAATGAATCCCTGTACGACGCTTAAAGTTTTTCTTGAAGGCCCTTGGGTTTTCTGAGTGATAAACCAACATCGGTTTTATCTTACAGTCGCCACTGGCATTGGCGCACAGCAGGAGGGTTAGCCTATCTTTCAATGGCTTATGCCCAGGGACGGACTTCTCTTCCTGTTTAATGAAAGTCTGGTTAGGCATCTTTTTCCAAAAAAGGCCGGTTTCATCAGCATTAAACACTTGATGAGGAACGTAGCCTTCTTCTTTCACCATCTTGAGGAATGATCCCTTGTAAGCTTCGGCAGCTTTAGCGTCAGAACTGGCTGCCTCACCATGACGAATGACACAATGAATCCCTGTACGACGCTTTAAGTTTTTCTTGAAGGCCCTTGGGTTTTCTGAGTGATAAACCAACATCGGTTTTATCTTATAGTCGCCACTGGCATTGGCGCACAGCAGGAGGGTTAGCCTATCTTTCATAGGCTTATGCCCAGGGACGGACTTCTCTTCCTGTTTAATGAAAGTCTGGTTAGGCATCTTTTTCCAAAAAAGGCCGGTTTCATCAGCATTAAACACTTGATGAGGAACGTAGCCTTCTTCTTTCACCATCTTGAGGAATGATCCCTTGTAAGCTTGGGCAGCTTTAGCGTCAGAACTGGCTGCCTCACCATGACGAATGACACAATGAATCCCTGTACGACGCTTAAAGTTTTCGAACCATCCGTGGCTAGCCTTGAAATCATCAATGGATGACGAACTTCCAGGTTGCCTCTCGATGATATCCACGTGAAGTTGCCGTGCTTTCTCGGCGATAATAGCCTCACTCACACTGCCCCCTGCTAGCTGCTTTTCATTGATCCAAATCAACAGAAGTTTTTCAACCTCTTCTATTGCCTGAGACCGTTGCTTAGACAACACAGAAACACCCTTAGCCACACGCGCACCCTTAATAGCTTCCTTGTTCTTAAGGATGGTAGCAATGGTAGACTTAGCGTACTGGTACTGGGACGCTAAGTCACACAAACGCACACCTCGTTCGTGTTTTTCGATGATCTCCTTCTTCTGCTCGACCATAATTTTCTTTAAGGTCTTCTTAGGCTTAACACTAGCCTTTTGTGGGGTCTTTTTCGGTCCCATGGTAGCAAAAGTACACTCCAAAAGTACTCCAAAATGTCTACCGAACGCAAACCACGTCCGCACTCAACCAATGGAGACGACGAACTGGGTCGCCGTGAGCGTGCGTCAGCCTCTCGTGATTTCTCGTGTCGCGAGATTTGGTTCGTCCGCCGAAAACTAGTTCGTCAGCCGAGACAAAATGCTCGCGAATTTAATGTTCGTGAGGCGAAAAGTTCGTGAGCTGAAGCGTTCGTGAGCTAAGGAAAACGGAGTTTTCTTAAATATTGATGAATGGCATATTGGAAATGTTTTCTTTAGTGTCTTTCTGTAATGAGTGCCAGGGAAGTGGAGGAAAAAAAATTTTTTGGTCAGTGCTCTATTCCATAATCAAGTACTGTGCCATGTTTAAATAGTATTCCATTAATTTAAAACACAGTAGTACTCAATAAATTATCATTCATATTTTAAATAGAATTTCTTATAACCTTTGACGGTAAAATCGCGTGATGTTGCACATTACACTAGAACACAGCTTAGTGACGTCACCAATTTAAGAACCGTCCGTTCTTGTATCTATTTAGATAAACGTGTGCCAAATGTTCAATTGAGTTTCATAAAATAATTTCTTAATTTAGTTTCTACTGTGTTTAACGTCTACGTTTTGGTAATGGTTAGCAAATTAGTTGATTCATCATTCACACTCTCGCCAGACGATGGCGCAGACACACCCACCGACCGCCTAGTAGAACAAGTATAATTAATAGAAGAAGAAGTAGCCGAAGAAGACAGATGTCATCCTTTTGAAGAAAAAAAAAGAACACGCTATAAACATACACACATACAAACACTGGAGCGCTTACACGAGGGACCAAAGTGCGGTCTGCCGACTGTCGTGCGCCTAAAGGCGGCATCGTGACAACGAGGGTTACCGCTAAAGGCTGCTTTTGGACCGGCCAAAATGAAACGCTCGCCGCCGACGCCGGTGGAAGAAATGAATCATGGGACCTCGTTGCTGTGGAAACGACGGTAACCCGTTTCCCTTCACCCAGCATGTTCGTTCCCCATGGCTAAAAGCTGTTAATGGAGAAGGAAAAAAAGTGCATCCTTTGCTGCATGATAGTCGTAGTTGGATGTCTGTAAATAGATTGATGCTGGTAGCAGCCGATGCTACCGACTCATCCGCCAATGAGTAGCGAGCTAGCATGCCGGCTACATGACTGTTATTTAGCCCCATAATGACTGCTACACAAAGCATCATGAAGGGCTGGGCGATATAGTCTTAAAATTTGATTTCGTATAATTTTTTCCAAATATTTTCCAAGCGATTTATGTCTCTTGCTTATGTATAAAAAAAAGCTAATTATTTTATTGTTTAATATTGGGGTTATAAAAGACGCTAAATAGTGACAGTGCTGCTGTCAATAGCACACAAAAAAAATACTTAACTGATGCCCCCCCAAATTATAAATTCGTATTATAATTTCAAATTTATCTTACCTATACTATAATATACTATACTACTATGGCTACTACTTCCCTATTCGACTGCGTTTTTAAAACATTTTAGGGTTTGAATGGGGAAAGAATGCAAAAACAGTATTATTCCGCAAATAGGTGAAACCGCAGACCGTGTACTGCATGTGTGGGGATTGGTGAGTTACTGTAATTGATCAAAATTAAGAATTGCCCAGCCCTGACATGATGTTCCAGGAGGGTTCCATACAGCTTGTATGCCTCACAGCCAGCAGTGGGGTTCCCCTATTCACAAGGGGGGCCTCCAGGCAGCTCCCCTTCTCAATCATTGGCTCCCTGAATGGCGTTCACATGTTCGGAAGTGGACAAGGGGTGGTGTTGTCCAGCTGTGAGACCGAGGGCGGCGGGCGAGTAGTTTGGCGAGTCTTCCAGGACAGCGTGATGCTCATGGCCGTAAGCGCGAGTCACCAGGCGGGTCAGGGCGAGGACAGCAGCAAAGGGGAGCGCCTGTGTCTCCAGCGTCTTCTGGAGAACGTGTGGAGCTGCATGGTGATGGTGCTGGGCCAGGACGAGCTCCTCAACGCCAGGAACTTGGAGCGGCTGAAGAGGGACCTGCGCGCTTGTTTCAGCCTGGTGGACGAGCTGCTCGAGGGGCGGCGCCCGGGCATCCTGGGCCACCTGACGCACTGCGCCGACTGTCTGCTGCCCCCGCAGGCGGCCCCACTCCAGGAGGCCGTGGAGGGCTTCGCCAAAGCCGCCGAGAGCGAGTTCAGCTGCCTACTCATCCACGGGCGCGTCGCTGCCGCCACTGAGATGTGGTGGCGCCTGGCCCCTCAGGAAATTGTCCTGCTTTCCGCTTTAAATCGAGTCCTTTCTGACTCTGGCGCCGCTTCCTGCGATTACCCGGTGTTCCTCCCTCAGGGCAGCCCTACCGTGGCCCTCCGCCTCCTCCGCTTCCAGCTGCTTCCCGGGGCCGACGTGTGCGTACTGTGCGGCCCTACGCCCTCCTTGCACAGCGCCGAAAGCACCCTGGTGGGTTTCTGGTCACCCCTGGCGGACACCCTGAGAGACTGCCTCGCCGTGGGAGAACGCTGCCTCCCCGCATCCGTCACCTTACGGCCCGACGTCCTGGCCTTCCTCCTCATCAACCGCGAGAGCCACCGCTCCATCTCGTGCGTGTTTGCCCACCCTCAAGGCGACCCACCCTCCGAAGCTCGCTACTGGGAGCTCCTGAAGCTCTTCTACATTTTCTGCACGACACGCTACTTCAAGCAGGAGGAAGCGGAGGCCGCCGCCGCCGAGGAGGAGGGGGGCGCCCACAAGGGGGACACAGAAGACTTTGTACGTGGATTCGCTCAACAGCCGCTGAAGTGTTATTTGATCACAGATGAGTGTAAAAGTTTCGCACTGCAGACGCCGCAGCATCAACTTTTCTTGCTAACACCGCTGACCGCGCCGACATTTGCCCTGAACACCATCGGCGAACAAACGCTCTCTAGTATCACTGCTGCTACTGCTTTCTAATGACCTGATTTCTGACCTCCACCAAGGCTTAAAAGTCCTAACATGATTCAGTACCTTTATTCCCGCTTTTGCGCTACCTATAACGTTCAGTAGACATTTTTTCCCCCCAATATCATTGTTATGTACAGATAGAAAAGAGACACAGCTGAATTTTGTCAATGGGCTGCAAAAATAAAAATAAATAAATAAGTACAATGGAAACAAAAGTGGGGAGAAAAATGACTACACATGCACCTTAATTTAAATCAGTAACTGAATTTAAGGATTATTTCTTCGTCCGTCTCAAAATTTCAGTGGAAATCTGTTGATTTGAAGTAAGCAATTAACTAAAGCAAACCCCCTTAACATCTTAACAATGTTACGTTTTCTTTACTCTCCAATCATGTCTGGAGCACACACTGAAAAAAATGGGGAGTGATATTTACTTGAGAAAACCTAGTAAAGTTTTGTTCACTCAGAAATTCTAATAAAATTTTTACAAGGAGAGTTTAATTACCGTAGAATTTCTGAGTGAATTTTTTTCTCAATTTTTTTTTTTCAGTTTGCCAGTTAACTCACAAATCGCTAAGACTACTGTACTAGTCACTATTACTAAAAATAGGGGGAAAAAAAGTAAAACTGATGGTTTACCAAAATGGCGACCACATATGACTCTCTGGCCGCAATCAAATGAGATCTGATCCAAAGATGATAATGCTCAGTTTTGATTGACACTGTCAACAAAGTATTCATTTAAAAATATGTTTAGTATTGTGGAGAGATCTTTATGATGAACTGTATGTGAAACCATGTGAAGAGTATTATGATAAAAATGCAACAACATTTTTTCTTTTGATTCTTTTTTTCTTCATTTTGCAATTTTCTGCATTTTGAATATAAGAAAGAATGTCATGTGTAGTAGTTGATGACACAAAAACAACCATGTAATCTGAAACATTAGTATGGACAGCAAAGGCTGAATGATTTGTAAATGCAGTAAATTATTGTTAATATACATATTTTTTTAAATATTTTAAATATGTTCTCCCAACGACAGTAGTTTTTGTTATGTTATTTTAATAGGGACGTTCGATGCTACTTTTTTTTTTTCAGACCGATACCAGTATGAGTACTCAACTCTTGAGTAGTCATAGATACCTACACAAATAATTTTGATTCATACATTTTCATAATGACATAATTTTAAAGGAAGACCTGTCTAACCTAATAAAGGATGTTTTCCTAAAAGTGCATGAAAATAATGGCAATTTTCTATTCTTCAAATTTCTAGTCCTGATTGTAAAACAGCCACAAGACGGCGGCCGAACTGATATCGGCCACCGTCGTGAGTACCGATAGCTTACAATAAGGCTGGTATCTTTATATTTTGATATGTATACATTAAGGATATTATAATGGCTGATTTGGACTAAGTGGAAAGTCACCATATAAAATCATATGTTATCAAGAATCTTTGGTTCCTTTGAAAGGGGCTATTTAATTGTATTATAGTGATTTTGTTGACTATTTTGGACGTAATATAGCTTACATTATTTTTGGGGGAGAAAAGTTGTGAAATTATTTACAGTCTAATTTTACATGTTCACCGTCCATAAACACTTATCAATTTCTCCAAGGTTATTGAGCTGGTCAGGACCCATTTTAGAAATGTGTTGACCCAAATTTGGTAAAAAACACAATTTATTGCCATGATAACATCGCAAAAGATATGAATGAACTGCAAAAATCAGCTTTATCTGAATAAACGGTGGTGAGTCCAAAATAGGAGGAGCATCCCTCCCTGTTTATTTACATTGTGGGAAAAACTCATTCAGTGTCTCCTCCGTGATGCTTTCACTGCCAATCTGACTTTGTAAATTGCTTCCAGTCTGCCTCGTCGCCACGTCAGGGTGCAACAACTTGGAGCAGAACCGAGCCTGGTGCGTTGGATAGCGGGCCAGAAGGGGAGGGATATCACACACACACACACACACACACACAACATAAAGGGGGAGGGATACCCTTTGCTTGAAAGCGTTACCATGTGTGCACAGTTCCTTCCAAATCCCCCCTCTTTTTCCAAAAAGAAAAACAAAATCGCACACAGTGGATGCTCGGGAACATCTCGGCGATATATTTTTGTACCACCATTTTATTTTTAAGAAAGTTTGGACTTCCACCTTGATCAAAGTCCAAAGGGAGTTGGCGGCTGCACTTGCCCGGCTTGTCGTTGAACTTCTCTCTAGTTAACCCCACTCAAATTTACCAGGAGAAAACATGGCAGCGGCGAGGATAGGGAGGCTGTCACCCGGAAAAGTTGCCCGCCTCACTTTGACTCGAAGCCGGGGTGAAGCGTTAGCCGTTAGCGGTGTGCCCGCGGTGCGTTCACTGACCTCTCCCGTTCTGTCCGCCAGAGCCATGGCCGGCCTGAGCGCCACGCGTTGCGGGCTGCCTAAGGAGAGCGTGGCCGAGAACGGAGCCTCGCCTCGGGGCAAGGTGCTGACCATCGACACCATGAACCCCGCGGTGAAGATGGTGGAGTACGCCGTGCGGGGGCCCATCGTGCAGCGGGCGGTGGAGCTGGAGAAAGAACTCTCCGAGGTAAGTCGCTTTTTTTAATCCTTAAATTGGCTTGTACCGTGTTTGTTGTAGGTACAATGAAATAACTTTCTACTTTAATTTGCTGTAGTCATTGGTCACATTATTAGGTACACCTCAAAAGGCAAACACCTGATCAAGGCACACTTTTATTTGACACCGTCACTGAGCTATTCATAGAAGTTAAACAATAAAGGCACTTTAATGTGGTTTGCAGGTAGGTTGCTTATTGATTCATTTGGCATTGGACCCAACGCAAACTCACTCATGGGTCACTTCACAGTTCACACTACTGCAACATTTAATAAAGCTAACCATTTTGATCTTTATACTGTAAACTTGCACCATGATGAAATGCTACACTTGTGTCAGACTTTCATCTCTACTGCACCCTCCTCCTCAGCTGACACTGACAATAGCAAGTCCTATTGGTTATGTACACATCTCGTGGCACCCTGAGAAAGGTTGAAACTTTTTGTTGTATTGATGAAAACTAGGGGTGGGAGTCTTTGAATGTCTCACGATTCGATTCCGATTTTTGGGTGCGCGATTCGATTCAGAATCAATTTTTGATTGACAATGATTTTTGCTTCAATTTATAGATGTTCAAGGAATCGTAATGATCTACTCCAGTCTGACTCGCTAATGCTAATTAGTGCGCTACTCACGGCACTTTTAATGACTCAAAAGAACGGCGCCACGCTGCAAAAAAAACAACTTTTATTGGAATAACTTGATCGTGATTTGTTTCCTTCTACTCTCTAATGTGGCTACAACTTAACAGTGTATCAGACCGCGTGAAACCACACTGCCCCTAAGTGGCCAAATCGGATACAACATGAACAGCGCTCCCAATAAAGGTGCACACAAACAAAGGGAAAACAATATAAAATAATTTAGATAAAATCGATTTTGGGACATTTAAAATCAATTCTGAATCGTACTAAATGAGAATCGCAATTCTTATGAGAATCGATTTTTGGGCAAACCCCTAATGAAAACTGTTTTGTGCTTCATTATTCTCACAATGCAGCAACACGTTTGTTTCGTGAATTGCTAGCATCTTGCTAAATCAAATATAAACAAGCGCAAGTAAGATGGAATACAGTATTCCATTGCTTTAGAAGGGAAGGGGGAGCAGATGGAAAAATCCTGAAAGAATAAGCATTCTTGTTATAATGTTTTTAAGCTCGTAAAGTAAGACTTAAAAAGGATCTCTTTAAATCAAATACAACTTTATTATGAGACATTTGAAGGCCCCTAAATATCTAAGGGCCTTTATTTGCCCAATTGATCTGTTATGGTAAAAGAGTCCACCAAATTCTATGTTGATTAGCAAAACTGGTCTCCGAGGTAGAGACAGACATTTTTTCCGGGATTTCCACGGGATGGAAGTCAACTTTTATTTATTATTATTATTATTATTTTTGTGTTTTTATGTATCTGACCTCCAAATTGGGAGCGGTACGAGAGTGGGAGGTATTCTGAACTGGAGCAGCATAGGGTTGGGAGTGGTTTTCACTGGGAGCGGGGGACGGGATATGATTTATTTATTACTTTATTTTGCTATGGTCCGAGCCTGGCACGGGATAGGATTTTTGGGGATGGGTGTGAAAATCCATTCCAATGTCCGCGCACATTTTGATTTTCACCTATTCAATATAACGTCAAATTTCTTTCAACTAATCACTAAACTGTGACGCTGTGTTGCGTTCACTTTATTACATCACATAGACGCCCAATGTGTCGTCCGAGGTGAGATTTTATATGGCGCCCCCCTCCAACAGCAATTGACATACACTTGCAAAAGAAAATCAATAGCTTTTTTTTTTTTTTTTACCATTGTTTTAAATTTTGCTAGGCACATTAGTTTGTTTTGACAAGTTATTTTAGGTGGCATCAATACATTTGCACCTTTTTTAAAAAAATATATATATTTTTTTATTTATTTATTTGGGGGGGGGGTTGAAGTCCGATTTGTACGAGTTTTAAAAAATGTAAAAATAAAAATAAATACATTTGCTCCTTTCCCCTCAGAGAGCGAGCCGACAGCGATCAGCCGTAGTGGGCGGGACTTATTTGGGATCATCATACTGTATCATTAACTGGTCAGTTGATCTTAAAAAGTGTGCCTTACAAATCTTGTAAATCTGACAAAATGAAAGTCTCGTTCTTCCTTACATTTGAATCTGTGTAACTTTTGCGTTTTAAGAAGAATAGAATAGAATAGAATAGAATAGCCTTTATTGTAAGTGTAAAGCACAATGAAATTCTTTGGTGTGATACAAAAAAAGGAAAACACAAACAAGGATTATGTGCCAATAAAAATACTGAACAATGTGTAAAATGCAGTGGAAGCAATTATAGAAATCAATAATTAAACAAATGAAATATATTAAGTTAAAAAAAAAAAACTCCAGCATTATCGATTACACATTATGTTGCACTAGTGTTGTTCCGATACCATTTTTTGGCCTCCGATACCGATTCCAGTTTCCAGTTTTGCAGTATCGACCGATACAGTACCGCCACCTAGTTTTTTTTGTTTGTTTTTTCCCCAACATGAAAAAGCTGCCCTGCCATTGGTTCAGAACATTCAAGGGCCAGTGGAGGATCAACTTTGTTTCCGTTTCCAGTTTGAGACATGTGGGCCTTGTCCCAATGCTTGCGCTTCCGCCTTTGTGCCCCTCAATTGCGCGTTCCCGTCGACGGGTGCGAGCCTGCGAGTGTGTAGTGTCTTTCTCAGTGTCCGAAGCATTTCAAATAGCTGAGACGACCTCCCGCCGATGAGCGGGAGCGCCCGGTTGGGGGGCGCGGAGTTGGGGGTGCGAGTGTTGGAACGCGGCCAACAGTTGGCCGGAAACGGCGCTGATGTGTAAAACCCGAAAATAATGGTTATCGGCATGTTACTTGTTAGTACTTGCCGATGCCGATACCACTGTTTTAATAGAGTATCGGGGCCTCTGATACCGGTATCGGAACAACACTATTTTGCACTGCATCTTCATGAAGTCTGTGTTGTAGGAGCCTAACAATGCTTACATAACGTTTACAATAATGTGACGTCCTCGTGAAGAATAGCACCCTTTTGCTCATGTGCCACCTGAACTGCAATCTCAAGACTGACTTTGCGTTATCACCGGGGTGAAAATGGACGAGGTATATTTACTCTCTCCCGCTAAAAGCTTCTTGCGTATCTCATTGCCACTTCAAAAATACCCCCGATGGCGACTCGGCGGGTTATCACTCGGACGCTCGCGCCCGTGTCCTCTTGGCAAAGTCCATCTGTTGGTTAATCATTGAGGTTTTATCCCAACAGGGGCCTCGAGGGATGTTTCAAAATCTATTCGACTACTGATTTGGAAATTATCTAGCAGTTTTCCCATATGGAGAAATAGCAAAGTTGCTTATTTTTATCTTACAAGTCTTTGGGAATAGTGTCAAACTATCATCTTCTCGAGTGAAATAGTCTGGTGGACTCAGCTCTAGATTTGAATGGGATTTCTCCTGGTACTCCCGCTTCCTCCTAACATTTAAAAACATGCATGTGAGGTTCATTGAATGGTTGCATACGTGTCATGTGATTGGCTGGCAGTCAGCCCAGGTTGGATTTAATGTCACCACTTGATTGACTGTGAGCACGTCCCTATTTTCACATCTTGATCTGGTTATTACAACCCTCTGACGGAACATAGTGCAGTCTGCTGTGACCCCCCCCCCCTCTCTTCCCACCCCCTTGATTGACCAACCATCCTGCAGGGACAGCTGTGACCATTGAACCTGCAGGCAACCTCCTCCGGTCTTCAAAAGCCAGGGTCAAAGGCTTGTTTTTATTGCACCCATTTGGTTTGTTTTCACATAGTATTGGATTGCATTGCAAATTGGAGCACAAACGCAAAAGAAGCTTATGCCATTTGTTTGACTTTCAGGCCACATCATTAAACTCTTTTAAGCTCATAGATTTCTAACTTCAGGTGTAAACATAGGGGGAAACACTATTAGTCTCTTAATTAGTTAATCATCAATCAAGGAAATTTAGTTCAATGCTCACCTTTACTGTCAAAATGAAGGCTGTTAAAACTCATTAACTCATTCACTGCCACAAATAAAAATAAAAAGATTATTACAAATTAGGGGTAGTCATTTTTTTAAAATTGTAATAATCGTATGACTTCACCTGTTAACTCACGATTAATCACAAATTGTATATCTGTTCTAAATGTACAATAAAAAAAATGAAAGGTTTTCATGCTCTTGTCAACAAAAGTGGGAAAAAAAATTAAACTAATAGAAATAGTTCAAATTATTTTTTGCCGTTTATAACTGTCAACGGCATTGAATGAATACATAAAAGAAAGGAAGAAAATATTATTAAAAATTCGGGGCGTCAGGCGATTAAAGTTTTTAATCGTAATTAATCGCATGACTTGACTAGTTAACTCGCGATTAATCACAAATTTCATATCTGTTCTAAATGTACAATAAAAAAAATCGAGGTTTTCAACAAAAGTGGGAAAAAAATTAAACTAATAGAAATAGTTCAAATGAATTTTTGATGTTTATAGCCGTCGATGGCAGTAAATGAATAAAAAAAAAAAGAAAGAGAATATTGTAAAAAAATTCAGGGCGTCAGGAAATTAAAGTTTTTAATCGTAATTAATCGCATGACTTGACTAGTTAACTCGCGATTCATCACAAATTTCATATCTGTTCTAAATGTACAATAAAAAAAATCTAGGTTTTCAACAAAAGTGGGAAAAAATGTTAAAATAATAGAAATAGTTCAAATGAATGTTTGACGTTTATAGCCGTCAATGGCAGTAAATGAATAAAAAAGAAAGAAAGAGAATATTATAAAAAATTCAGGGCGTCAGGCGATTAAAGTTTTTAATCGTAATTAATCGCACGACTTCACTAGTTAACTCGCGATTAATCACAAATTTCATATCTGTTCTAAATGTACAATAAGAAAATCTAGGTTTTCAACAAAAGTGGGAAAAAAAATAACTAATAGAAATAGTTCAAATGAATTTTTGACGTTTATAGCCGTCAACGGCAGTAAATTAATTAAAAAAAAAAGAAAGAGAGAATATTATAAAAAATTCAGGGCGTCAAGAGATTAAAGTTTTTAATCGTAATTAATCGCACGACTTCACTAGTTAACTCGCGATTAATCACAAATTTCATATCTGTTCTAAATGTACAATAAGAAAATCTAGGTTTTCAACAAAAGTGGAAAAAAAAATTAACTAATAGAAATAGTTCAAATGAATTTTTGACGTTTATAGCCGTCAATGGCAGTAAATGAATAAAAAAGAAAGAGAATATTATAAAAAATTCAGGGCGTCAGGAGATTAAAGTTTTTAATCGTAATTAATCACATGACTTGACTAGTTAACTCGCGATTAATCACAAATTTCATATCTGTTCTAAATGTACAATAAAAAAAATCTAGGTTTTCAACAAAAGTGGGAAAAAATGTTAAACTAATAGAAATAGTTCAAATGAATTTTTGACGTTTATAGCCATCAACGGCAGTAAATTAATAAAAAAAAAAAAGAAAGAGAGAATATTATAAAAAATTCAGGGCGTCAGGAGATTAAAGTTTTTAATCGTAATTAATCGCACGACTTCACTAGTTAACTCGCAATTAATCACAAATTTCATATCTGTTCTAAATGTACAATAAGAAAATCTAGGTTTTCAACAAAAGTGGGAAAAAATGTTAAACTAATAGAAATAGTTCAAATGAATTTTTGACGTTTATAGCCGTCATCGGCAGTAAATTAATTAAAAAAAAGAAGAAAGAGAGAATATTATAAAAAATTCAGGGCGTCAGGAGATTAAAGTTTTTAATCGTAATTAATCGCACGACTTCACTAGTTAACTCGCGATTAATCACAAATTTCATATCTGTTCTAAATGTACAATAAGAAAATCTAGGTTTTCAACAAAAGTGGAAAAAAAAATTAACTAATAGAAATAGTTCAAATGAATTTTTGACGTTTATAGCCGTCAATGGCAGTGAATGAGTAAAAAAAAAATATATATATATATTTTTTTATGTCAATGTATATCAAACTGTAAAGAAAGTCTTCTCTGCTACCAGTTGGCAAGAATCCCACTAAAGGCTCCCTGCACATGCACTTTGTACATTGCGGCCTTTGTTTTGTCCTCATGGGCATGCAAGCTCATAATCAACTGGGGCACACACACACACACACACACAAGGCTTTTCTTGTCCGTCTTCCCACAATGAAGGCATGCAGACCCTTTGGTAAAAAAAACCCACACCTTTCTGCACATTCAGTAACATGATTCCAAAATGTTCCACCGATGTAGAATCCACATACTGAGAGCAGAAAACGAACTGCACCTGCCTAAACAGATTGCTGTGTAAACAAAATGATCTTGTTAATACCTCTACAGGCTTTGTAATTTGTGTGTTTAGACTTTTAGGCTTCTTTGTTGCGTGGCAGCAAGCAGACAAGGGCTCACATAGTATCGGCCAAACTAGTTTGCTGCCTAAAAGAGTTGCCTTACAAACAAAAATAGAGTAAACAAGCAAGTTGATATCATTTGTGTCTTTAGGTTTTGAGATGATTGTTGCTGAGTGGCAGCGAGCAACCAAAGCCTGGTTACTTTGCTGCCTAAACGGGTTGTCTGAAAAATACGTAGCACCGTAAACAAAGTTAGTGCATTCATATATTGGCAACTTGAGTAGTTTCTTTTTTTAGGGTTTTAGGCTGTTTTGAGCGACTGAAACCAGCCAAGGACGCACATAGTATTGGCACAATGAGTTAGCTGACTAAACAGGTTGCCTGAACAATACTGAGCACCGGGTACTCTAAACAAAGTTAGTGCATTAATATTTCTTCAACTTGAGTATTTAAAAAAAAAAATAATAAATTAAGGTTTTTCGGTTGCTTTGAGCGACTGCAACCAGCCAAGGATGCACATACCGGTGGTTATGGCCCGATTAGATTGCTGCCTAAACGGGTTGAAAGTTCTGTAAACAAAGTTTGTGCGTTAATATTTCCTCAACTGCAGTCACTCGAACCTCGAAGTTTGAACGTCTAGGAAATCGTACAAATCGGACTTCAACCCCAAAAATCTGAGTAAAAAAGGCCTCGAAGTTTGAACTCATTTTCAGGGTTCGAACACCCAAATAGAGCAAGATAAGCCAAACGTACCTTGAAAACGGGTAGCCGAGCAAAGCCGAGCAATGCCGAAGGCTCACGTTGCGGTAGTTGAGACGATGCACTGCTCGTTTCCAGTCAGATCGTGAAAACTCCCGCAGGTGCTCCATACTCGCGAGTGCATTTTGACTTTTCCACGACAATTTTCTTCGCCATGTGGCCAAAGAAAGACAACAGTGCCAGTGGCAGCAAAAAAAAAACAAACATACAGTGCTACGAACCACAGAGGAATTAGGAAGGAGATTGTCAGTTGCAGTGCAGTTGTAACTACCGTGACTACTTCTGTAAATACTGGCACGAGGACCCCCCCTTAGCTGTTCAACAATGTGCCTGACGTTAAACAACGCACGCAAGGACCGCTTAGTAGTCTAACAATATGCCCAATGTAAAATAAACAAATTCGGCACTGAACTAAAGCAAGCATTAACATATTATTTATCATCCACTGATGCCATCACACCACAACAAAAAGGTGTGGTAATTTTTATTGTTTAAATACTATACAGGGTGTAAATGTAAAAAAAAAAAAAAAAAAAAACATTAATAGAAATTATAATAGGAATTTTCTGTTTTTGGAGCTTGGGAACGGATTAATTGCATTTACATTATTTTCTATGGGAAAAATGTTTCGGAGGTTGAACAATTGGGACTTTGAACACTTCGCAGGAACGAATTCTGTTCAAACTCCGAGGTACCACTGTACATAGTATCGGCCCGATTAGTTTGCTGCCTAAACGGGTTGCCTTACGAACACAAAGTAAAGAAATTTGCTGTAAATACTTCAGAAACGTTAGTAATTTGTGCAGCTAATAGTGTCAGTTATACTACTTTAACCGGTTGCCAGAAAATAGTAAGTAAACTAAATTTACATGTTGTTAGCTCTACAGCTTTTGCAATTTGTATTTTTTAGATTATAACTGTTGTTTTTGGATGCTTTATTGACTTATTCATATTTAGCGACATGAACCAGTGGGCATAACGTACCAGACTTTGTCACAGTTGGAGTGAAATTGCAGAGCCGTTTTATCGTACCTCAGGATGTGCTACATTTGGAAATGATGAATTTTGATTGTTAAAAGCAATAATGGTATATCATTTGTTTCAAAAATGTCCAAGGATTCAGCTGTATTTTAGCAGCTGTGGCCTTTATTTCCTCACTTGACTCAAGGTACACCTGTCACGAAACTACTGTCTCTTTTCACTTTTATTTATTTATTTTTATTTTTATTTATTTTTTATTCCTTTTCTGGAGAGCTCAGTTTTGTTCATTCGGTAATTGCTCCCCTTTTTTTTTTTTTTTTTTTTTGTATGTGCGTGCGTGCGTGCGAGTGTGTGTGTATTCATTAGTTCACCGTCCTAAAACCTATTACCTCCCTCACTTTTAAAGGGCAACATGTTTTAAAACAATTAACTACTCATTAAATGTCAGTAAAACTGATAAATGAGTTCCACTATCAACATTTTGGACTATTTTCAAGTAAATAGTTTGTGCAGCGGACTTATCAGTTGATAAAGGACGGCAAGCAAGAGGTTGTTTGCGTTCCGTGGTGTGACTTTGGGGTGTGCTGCACTCCGGCAAACTGGATTGGTCCAGAATCTTCTTTTCTCTGACCAATGAGGCGGCAACAGACTCACATTTCCTCCGTTTAATCCGACAAACAGGGTTGTTTTGATTCCAGGGGAATGTTGAATGTGAAAGTTCTGCGAGTGTGTACCGTGTGCGAGAGTCCTTGTTCATTTGGACAACACAAAGTTTACATTACAGCCCCGGAAAACAGACCTCTTTACGTTTATGGGTGCCATTAACCCGGGGCCACCTTCCCAGCCATCACTTAGGAGGTTCGAGCCTGTCTGTGTAATGTATGTTTATGTCATCATGAGACATCAGTGAGAATTAAGGTATGGACATTTTCAATTATGTCCACAATTATACAGTCCCCTTGAAAAGTATATGAGCGACAAGGTTTTTCCTTTTGTTCCTTTTGTTTTTGTATACTGAAGACATTTGAGTGATGTGTTAAACAATTCAGGACAGAGCACTTTTTGTTTGAAGCCACCCACTATTCAAGTGAGCAAAAGTATTGGAACAGACAATAACATTTCATTTTTGGAGGCTTAACCCTTACTTGCAATAACTGCCTCAAGCCTGCGGCCCTTTCTTCAGTCTCTTATCCAGGAAGTCAAATGCGTGCTCTATTGGGTTAAGGTCCGGTAATTGGAAAACAAAAGAATTGACCTTGCCGTTTCAATACTTTTGAGGAGACTGATATGTATTCATTAGGGGCGTCGGGCGATTGAAATTTGTAATTGTAATTAATCGCATGACTTCACTAGTTAACTCACGATTAATCACTAATTTTACATTTGTTCTAAATGTACAATAAACTGTACAACAAAAAGACTTCAATCCTGAGTGGAGTGCTTTTTAAGGGCTTGATATTCTAATTACCTCGCGAGGAAAATGACAAACTTGTACAATTGTCCTTGAAGCATAACATGGAGTGTAACATGTTTCGTACAGTAAAGTAAAAGTGTTCAAATGGAAAAAAAGAAAGAAAAACTGAACTCATTAAGTAAATTAACTAATTCACTGCCATTGACAGCTATAGACGTCAAAAATTCATTTTAACCATTTTTGTTAGTAATTTTTTTTTCCCACTTTTGTTAACAAGAGTTTGAAAACCTAGAATAGTTTTTATTGTATTAGAACAGATATAAAAAAATTAATTAATTAATCGTGAGTTAACTAGTGAAGTCATGCGATTAATTACGATTTATGACATTTTTTAAATAATCTTGTCTTTAAAAAAAAAAGATTATTAAAAAAAATTGTAATTTAGTCGCATCAGGCGATTAAAATTTATAATCTTAATTAATTGCATGACTTCACTCGTTAACTCACGATTAATCACAAATTTTACATTTGTTCTTAATGTACAATAAACTGTACAACAATTTTTTCCCTTGGTTTTCATACTTTTAACATAAAAGTGGAAACAAAATGTGAACTAATAGAAATATGGCTGCATCTTTTCATCATTGATACAGTAATTTCATAATAATTCATAAACTTGAGTTAAAATTAAAAAAGATGTACTGTACTGTAAAAAACGAGTGTGATATTGATTTGAGTTGAGGTTATTTTCTGCCACTAGATGGCATAATTGCATTTGTAAGACGGTGACAGCGCAGTGCATTTTTCTTCATATTAAGAGCTATCTAATCTTTACATGAAGTAACTTGTGAACTTCAGCCCATTTTTAAAATTGTAAAATACAACTTGACCCCCAGTCTCCACCAATATATGCGTTATTATTAAATTTATTACTGTTAAATTTTGACGTTGATGTGTCTGCTGTGTTGCGACTGGAATTCCCCCAGTACAGGCTTTCCAAGTAAAGGGCGGTCATTTTCGGGCTTTAAGTGGCGTTAAAGGAACTTTAAATTAACTCAAAATTAATGCACTAATTTTGACACCCCTAATATTCATATAACCATGTGAAAACATAAGATAGGTTGTACATAAATGGTTAATATGTGAGCCAAAGCGGCAAACTAACAGCCACTTTAATTAATCCCAGCATGTGTTTTTCAGTGGTATGCCTGCAGTTGCGCTGCTCTC
This sequence comes from Vanacampus margaritifer, assembly GCF_051991255.1. Lineage (NCBI taxonomy): Eukaryota > Metazoa > Chordata > Actinopteri > Syngnathiformes > Syngnathidae > Vanacampus > Vanacampus margaritifer. Next base: position 7,639,701 of record NC_135433.1, on the reverse strand, counting down.
TTTTTTTATGGGCCACAATCTGCTAGCATTTAGGTTTGATTTCTGTCCAAGTGCTGGAATTTAGCAACAAACTGTCAGCCAAACCCCCCAAAAATATGAGACACAAAAGAAAAGCTTGACTTGAATGACCTGGATGGTACTTGTTTGTGTTTGTGTTACGCAGGGGAGGAAGAAGCCCTTCCAGGAGGTCATCAAAGCCAACATTGGTGATGCACACGCCATGGGCCAACAGCCAATCACCTTCTTTCGACAGGTTAGCGCCCTTAAATGAGAGTATTATTCCTTTTCTTTTTTTTTTAAACAATTTTGAAAGGCTCACATCTACACACAGATACTAACCTCTACATTTTATGCTTGCAATGTTTGTTTTTTGTGTTCAAAAATCTTTCCGTGCGTTTTAACTCATTCACTGCCATTGACGGCTATAGACGTAAAAAATTCATTTTAACTATTTCTATTAGTTTAACATTTTTTTCCACTTTTGTTAGCAAGAGTTTGAAAACCTAGAATTGTTTTTATTGTAAATTTAGAACAGATATCAAATTTGTGATTAATTGTGAGTTAACTAGTTTAAAATTAAAAATAGTAAAAAATAATAATTGCCTGACGCGACTAAAAGATAATTAAAAATTCAGGGCGTCAGGCGATTAAAATTTTTCTGCGTAATTAATCGCATGACTTCACTAGTTAACTCACAATTAACTCTTTCACTGCCAGACGTTTTCAGAAACGGGATGTCGCCAGTGCCAGCCGATTTAAGCATTTTGACTGATCTTTCAAGGTCCACAGAAAATGTTGTGTTTGGATTATGGAAACACACATACTACCAAATGAAAGATTGGACTCTCAACTTTCATCAGAAAAAAAAGTTTGTTTCTACCTTATTCCGTTCTTCAGTAATCAACAATAGAAAATGGTTACTTTCACCGAAATGCTCTGTTTTGAAACAAAAAGCGGAGAAAAAGAGCTTTTTGTGAAACGATGTTATTTCATGCACTAGTGAATTGTACACTTCTTTTTGTCCATGAATGATGCCACAAACACCTAAATAGTGCTTTACTTCTGTAAAACGCCATCACCAACAATGAAAAAGTGTTTTTTGATTGCAAAATACGTTTGTTTCCATTCAACAGTGTAACAATTTGACAAAACAATTTCGCAAACTATTTACAAATGTGTGCAACTGTGGTACTATTTACAATTATGTGGATGTTTCAAATACAGTTTTTCTTTTTGTAACGCTCTCCTGCGTGCAAGGAGAGGGAGCAGGGTTTGCACAACAGATTACTTTCACTTTCCATTGTCCGTTTCGCGTGCAGACGGCCTTTTTTTCCGGGGAATAGCAAGTAGCAGACTGTACACACTCCTCCGATGAATATGCATTGGACTCGGGGCACTCTTCGTCGTCCGATTGAACGTCGCGCTGAGCGTGCTCGGTTGTGCTCCGCGTTTTCCGGTGTTGGCATCGCTCGCCCGCGAACCTTTTATGATGTCGTCATAGCCGCCGCTTCAACGCTTCCAACTTCGCCATCAACCCCGGAGTCACCATCATCATCATCGATGATGATCATCGTCGTCATCAATGTGCTCTTTATAGCGTTGGCCGATGCTTTTCGTCTTTGAAAAAAAACGGCTCGACCGTGAGCTGCTTGCAAACCGGTCGCCATTATGGCTTCTTCAGCCAATGTCCCCTCAACACTCTAGCCCCGCCTCACGTCTTCTGCTGACGCCTACCCAATCTTGTCAAAAGAGAGTCATCGCTGCCCTCTAGGGGCCAAAAATAGTCATTAGGCACAACAGACTTGCTGGAAACTTTCACCACAGATGCGGAAGGGTTCCCTCTACCCGTTTCAAAAAATAATTGGATGACGTCATTTAACGTCATTGGTAGCCCTCCGTAGGTTTTTACTTGACGTCTTTTAACGTCAGTGGCAGTGAAAGAGTTAATTACAATACAATAGCACATTTATTATACATAAAATAAGGTATATTTTGTGTAGTTTTAAGGCTTTTTTAGTAGAAAAAAGTGTTTTATGGGGACCTGGGAACGGATTATTCTCATTTCAATGGTTTCCTATGGGAAATACTTGTTTGGAAGACGAACTTTTATGTTATATCTGTTCTAATAAAAAATACTCTTGTTAACAAAAGTAGAAAAAAATGTTAAACTAATAGAAATAGTTCAAATGAATTTTTGACGTCTTTAGCCGTCAATGGCAATGAATGAGTTAATGAGTTTAAACACAATACATTAAAATAAGATCATGTGGTAGACGTCATACCACATTGGCTTTAACACCGCCTGTCTCCATGTTGCTTTGAAGGTGCTGGCGCTTTGCTCCTACCCCGAGTTGCTCAATGACAGCACGTTCCCGGAGGACGCTAAGAGTCGAGCGCGCCGCATCCTGCAGTCTTGTGGCGGCAACAGTATGGGTGTGTTGCACTTATATTTTATCCAGCGTGAACAACAAGCTTTTATATACGTGACAGACATTTAACCCCCCTTGTGCTCCTCCTTCTCAGACCAGGGGGTCAATTTGTGGCGCTGCGTTGTCATGGTGACTTGTAGTGGGGCTTCTAGAGCAGGGGTGGGCAAACACGAGGGTTATTTTTATGGTGCCAATGAACTTTTCACCCAGCCCAGTATGTAATTCTTAAATTTAACCCACAAATGCTCATGATGTCTAATATTAAATATTTGTTTGACCATTTTTTATTCATAGAATTTTTTAATTAATATGGAGGAGTGGAATGATATTGTCCGAATTGTAAATGCACCAGGTAGACTTGGAAGGTATAGTTGGAATAAATCAATAATTGATTAGTCAATCTGTAGTTAATTTGCATTTTAATTAATTTGTCTGGTAATTGAGTGTTTATGACTATAAAATGTTAAATGCCTGTTTGTATAAAATAATATTTATTGTATTTATTTTTAAATGTAAAAACGTCACAACTGGAATGGCCCGATAGGAAAAGTGTTCTCACTTATTAGTATATGGTCGGTTATAGTACTAAATAACTTAAAAAAATAAATAAATGTAAATTAACTTAAATAGCTATAATAACAAAATTGACGCACAGTGGATAACAGCCCTCTGCAAAGTTGAAAAATCTCGATTTGAATCAGATTATAATCCTTCAATGGTCCCAGAATTCTGCATATGCCTTTAGAAATGAAGGAAAATAATATTAAATGCTGGAAAATCTCGAGAAAATAAACAAATAAGGGCTGAAGAAACCTGCATCATATCGAGAGGCATTTAATATATTTTGGTTACTTTAAGGGCTAAACCTAATAATTAATAACAACCTGGCACTGCTCTCACTTCACTCCAACTGCTTTTGTTGTCTTATTTTTCTCTTCTTCAGGTTCGTACAGTGCCAGTCAAGGCATCGACTGTGTGCGGCAGGACGTTGCCCGCTACGTCCAACAAAGAGACGGCGGCGTGTACTGCGACCCAGACAACATTTACCTCACCACGGGGGCTAGCGATGGCATTGTGGTAAAGATTTATTTAAGAGTTATTTATTTTTAGTCATTCAATTGCAAGAAAAGTGCTCAAGCTAAACCTAGTCACCCTCTTGAAGTGGCTGGCCAATTGTAGTAGCATGCTTACACCACCAGAGGTCACTAATGAGTCATGTTTGTGAGCTTGGTGTTTTAAACCAGGGACTGATTGAATGTTTTTGATTTATAATGACAACATCAGCATGTTGTGATTTAATTAAGTTAATTGTAGCGGTGTACCTTTTTGGCTACTGCAATGTCACCTTGCTGTATTTATTTGTATTTGTTTTGTTTAGACGATGCTCAAGCTTCTGGTGTGCGGCGAGGGTGCGGCCCGCACCGGCGTCATGATCTCCATCCCGCAGTACCCTCTCTACTCAGCTGCGCTTGCCGAGCTGGGCGCCGTGCAGATCAACTACTACCTCAACGAGGAGGCCTGCTGGAGCTTGGACATCAGCGAGCTGCAGCGAGCTCTGGACGAGGCGCGGGGCCATTGCAACCCCCGAGCCCTGTGTATCATCAATCCCGGGAACCCCACCGGTAAAAGCCCCTTTAGTGTTTGTTTTTGTGTAAAATCATTATGGGTAAAAAAAAGAAAAAAGAAATGAGCTAAATATTCAGGAGTTTTATCATAGAGAGCTTGCCAGCTAACTGTAGGCTGTCATGATGACAGCTGAGGCGTCTCCATGGCAACTGAGTAAACTCACTCAAGAGAAAGATTGTCTTTGTTAGGTCTGTCAGATCTTGCTGCACATTCCCTTCGAACAAATTGCACCAAAGAGGCTCTAAATATATTAAATAGAGTAAAATACTGGGTGGTAATTTCATTGATTTCTATTATGCAAGGCGGTTCATTCATTCATCATGAATAACTGGTGGGCGGAGCGGCTGAATGAATCATGATGTGTAAATAGCATAACGTGAACATTTTTTATTTATTTATTTTACTTTGTGGTAGTTCTGTTTATTTCTACTGTGCAAAGAAGGCGGTGGGTGGCCTATATGTAAGTATGTTGTGGACTTTAATTTTTATAAAGTGTGGATTATTTGTAGACATTAGCTGTCAAGTGGGCTTAAGTAAGATTAAAAATTTTAGTGGGAGAACTTTTTACCATGTTGAGTAACCCTTGAATTGTTTAACCTAACTTGTGTTTTTTGTTTGTTTGAGTAACCTTGAATTGTTTAACCTAACTGGTGTTTTTATTTTATTTTATTTATTTATTTATTTTCCTACGTTGTGTAACCCTTGAATTGTTTAACCCTAGCTGGTGTTATTTATTTATTGTTTATTTTATATTATCATTTTATTTTTTCTAACTATGTTGAGTAACTGGTAAAGAATTATTTTTTTTTTTTTCCTACGTTGTGTAACCCTTGAATTGTTTAACCCTAGCTGGTGTTATTTATGTATTGTTTATACTATATTTATTTTATATTATCATTTTATTTTTTCTTTGTTGAGTAACTGGTGTTTAAAAATATATATTTTTTCTTTATTTATTTTACTACATTGTGTAACCCTCGAATTGTCTAACCTACTGGTTCTCAACCCCGGTCCTCGAGTACCCCCTATCCAGCCTGTTTTCCACGTCTCCCCAGCCAACACAGCTGAGGATCGTTATCAGGCTTCATGCAGAGCTGGCTGATTATCTGATCGTTTGAAACACCTGTGTTGCTTATGGGAGACATGGAAAAACAGGCTGGATAGGGGTACTCGAGGACCGCGGTTGAGAACCACTAGTCTAACTCCAACTGGTGTTATTCATTTATTTAATTTTTTAATTATTTTTTTTCAAACTATATTGCGTAACCTTGAATTGTTTAACCGAGCTGGTGTTAAAAAAAAAAAAAGTATTTATTTATTTATTTATTTTGTATCTACATATCTACATTGAGTAACCTTGAATTGTTTAACAGAAAGGCCACTAGATGGCGCTAAAGCAATACAACCATTTTGGCTCATCAACCCTCTTCTGTCCACAGGCCAGGTTCAGAACAGAAAGTGCATCGAAGACGTCATCCGATTCGCCACCAAGGAACGTCTGTTCCTCATGGCTGACGAGGTAACCGCTCGGCAATTCTTAAACAAACACGTGTAAACGCCCGTAGTCACACCGCCATCTTCTATCCAGGTGTATCAGGATAACGTGTACGCCGACGGGTGCCAGTTCCACTCGTTCAAGAAGGTGCTCTTTGAGATGGGGCCCGAGTATTCAAACACGGTGGAGCTGGCCTCCTTCCACTCCACCTCCAAATGTTACATGGGAGAGTAAGTGAGGGCTCTTAAGCTGATTTTTCTCTTTGGCTGATTTTTTTTTTCATGTATCTTTTTATTCTGGTTGTTTCCGATTGAAAGAGACCCAAAACATCCAGAAACAACTGTTTCAGCAACTATAAAGTAATAGGATTCGCTTTGCTCTGTAGGCTGAAGTTAAACTGGCAGCATTGTTTTTTTTTGTGTGTGTGTGTTTTTTTTGGGGGGGGGGGAGGGGTCCTGGAGAGCTCAGTATTGTTCATTCGGTAATTTTACCGATTTGACATGTCATCATCATTGCTCTCTCTTTTTAAAAAAATAGTTATTATCATTATTTTTTTGTGTGTGTGTGTGTGTGTGTGTGAGTACGTGTGAGTGTATTCATTAGTTCACCGAAAACCTATTAAAAAATCCCATACCGTTCACCTAAACCGAACACTTCCAGCCAGAGTGGCAGCATTGTTGATTCAAAGACAGAAAAGTGTCAGACTTAGTATTTATAAATACCACAAAATTTGTTACAAGTAAAAAAAAAAAAAATTGCTGCCTTTTTTACATAATGTAGACTTTTTAGATCCTGTGATACTCTGCTACAATTTATTTATATTAACTGCATATTTCCAAGAACAAATTCACATTTGATCTGAATGCAAACTTAAAAAATAAAAAAATCTATTTTTAGGTAAAAACATTGGATTCTTTAATTTTTGACGCCATAAATTTCAATAAATAATAATCTATGTTTAGGCAAAAACATTGGATTCTTGCAGTCAATGTCAATCAAAATCATTACTTTCACACCACAGCAATCAAGCAAACCTTGTTACGGATCATTACGATGTCTGGTAGGCCTATAGCACTACAGTTGTTATGTTTATGGAAGACAGCAATATGTAAATATAAATGCAGAAAATTCAGGAATGGCAAGCAGAATTTGTAGTTCCCCAGGGATCTGTTCTGGGCCCCCTTTTGTTATTTATTTATATTAATGATTTTGTTTTTTTCTTCAGGGGATATTCAGAAATGTATTTTGTTTGTTTGTGTGACATAAACACATTAATCAGCTTGAAAAGTTCTTGAAGGAGCAACTTGCAAAGGTAAACAGAACACTTAGTTCAAATGTAGTCAAATATCTTTGTCTTCTCCATGAATTTGCATAAATCACGAGATGAACATAACTACGGATGCTAGACCAATTAAAAAAGTTGAGTTTACTAAACTTCTAGGATGATCAATCTTTAAATTTCAAAAAAGCGTTGAGATTAGTTGGTTCAAAAATTACCAAAACTTGAAGGAGTATTTTTTAAATTAAAGTCGTCGTTATGCTTGTGTGGATCGCTATTTGAGCCTCATTTGACATATTGTATTATTATCTGGAATAATACTTACTCTACGTATACTGCCAAATTACTCATATTGAAAACAAAAAACACAAGAGCAATATCTTGGTCTAAATATAATTCTCCTACAAATGCAGCCTTCTATGGATATTAAGAGATTAGGATTCACTGATTGTCACACCCGCCTAAATCGGGCAAAATTCATCCTCCGCATTTGACCCGTCCCCTGAGGGAGCGGTGAGCAGCAGCAGCGGCCGCGCTTGGGAATCATTTTGGTGATCTAACCCCAATTTCAATTCTTAATGCTGAGTGTCAAGCAGGGAAGCAAATGGGTCCACGCGATGTTGTAGACGCGTCCCACCTCCCCCGGGACAAGGGAGAAGTTCTGCCGGCGATGGGTGTTGAAACTCTTTTTGACAGGGGATTCTGCCAGACAGCTCATTTTTAATATTTAAAAAAAAAAATGGACGAGTGAGTGCAGTGAATGAGTTAAGAGGAGATTTTTTATTTTTTGATATGAATTGAGCCATCAATTGCAGAATGACAATTTGTGGCGTCGGCCATCTGTGACAATTGATCAGTGATTGGCTGTTAGCTAGCAAATCAGTACATGAGATAGAAGTAGACTCTATAAGAGTAGACTAAAGCAAAGCAACTGTAAAGAAAATTGCATCTAGTAAATTGATCTCAGCAAAATGTTGCTTTTTACTAGGGGTGTCAAAATTAGTAAATTAATTTTGAGTTAATCTAAAGTTCCTTTAACAGCACAATTTTTTTAATGCGCGATTAATGACCGCCCCTTACTTTGGAAAGCCTGTACTGGGGGAATTCCAGTCGCAACGCAGCAGACACGTCCATGTCAAAATTCAGCAGCAATAAATTTCATAATAATAATGCATATATTTGTGAATACTGGGGTCAAGTTGTATTTTACGATTTTAAAAATGAGCAGAATTTCACAAGTTACTTAAAGATTAGATAGCTCTTAATATGAAAAGAAAAATGCACTGCGCTGTCACCGTCTTACAAATGCCCTAAAACCCTAACCCTTATGCCATCTAGTGGCAGAAATATAACCTCAACCCAAATCACTTACTTCATGTTAAAGATTAGATAGCTTTTAATATGAAAACAAAAAAAACACACACAAATCAATATCACTAGTTTTTAACAGTAAAGTATTTTTTTTTTAACTCAATTTTATGAATTATTATGAAATTACTGTTTTAATGATGAAAAAATGCAGCCGTATTTCTATTAGTTTAATTGTTTTTTCTCACTTTTAGTTAACAAGAGTATGAAAACTTAGGGATTTTTTTTTTTTACTGTACAGTTTATTGTACATTTAGAATAGATGTCAAATTTGCGATTAACCATGAGTTAACTATTGAAGTCATGCGATTACCGGTAATTACGATTAAAAATTTTAATCGCCTGACTCCCCTACTTTTTACTTCGACTTGTTCCTCCAGTCAACACTACTCACTCTGCACGTCATATGTGCCCCCCCCCCCAGATGTGGCTTCCGTGGTGGCTACATGGAGATCATCAACATGGACGACGAGGTGAAGGCCCAACTGACCAAGCTGGTGTCGGTGCGCCTGTGCCCGCCCGTTCCCGGACAGGCGCTGATGGACCTGGTGGTCAACCCGCCGCAGCCCGGAGAGCCGTCGTATGACAAATTCATGAAGGTGCAATGAAATCTCGTCGAATAAATGACTCAAATTTGTTTTTATGGACTTTTTTCTGTGAGTGCTTATTTGTTGTTTTTCTTGCCGTTCAGGAGCGCACGGCCACTCTAAGTGCCTTAGCAGACAAGGCCAGACTGACAGAGGAGGTGCTTAACACTGTGCCTGGCATCAGCTGCAATCCCGTGCAAGGCGCCATGTACTCCTTCCCTCGTATTAGCATTCCGGAGAAGGCTGTCAAAGAGGCAGCGGTAAGTTTATCACTGGGAAAAACTCAAAAGTATTTAGTAGAGTTGTGAAGGAATCGGGGTGACTCGAATGGAGATGCTAATTAGCATTGTCGCGTGTATTAGCACAGAGGAATGCTGAATGGCCACAATAGCGTCTCAGTATGTGTGATGTATTTATGTGGGAGTGGCACATGCGTCGCTGCCTTTGAGCCGGACATCCGGAATCGTCTGTGTGCGTATTGGAATATTTAGCCAGCTAATAAGCAGACTCTGCATGCCATATGCCCCGCCCCCCCATCATAACCAAACAACCTCCACACGCCAAATGTAGCTCCCACTTTAGGCACTGAAAATACACCGGTGATATGGTAGAAGGTGCACATCGCTTATTAGAAAGGATTCGGAAGGAAGGCTAAATCAAAAATGCTAATCTTACATCAAGATTGCAAATCCAGCTCTGAACAGGCTTTCAATATCAAAACAGTCCTTTGAGAAATGATGTCGGTACACGTCCTTCAAAAATAAAATATAATCCACTTGTCTTCTCAAAGACTTTTTCCTGATCATTGTTTCCCCTCTCCACGGAGCGTTTGCGAGCAGGGGGAGAAAAAGAAAGGCGCAGCCAGCTTTTTGAATTTCAGTGGGCGTGACAAACCTTTACCAGAGGCGGTGCCCCTCACCCGAGGGGGCTGGGTTCGAGTGCACTTCCGTGTCTTTTTGATGTCACGGAAGTTTAATCTGCCCGTTTGAAGCACACATTTTAGAAAAGAGGAGAAAGCTAAAGAAGTCGCGGACTGACTTTTTTCATACCTGGTTGGATTTGTAGACAGGCTGGTGATGCATATTATTGATAGAAAACCCCACTAAAGTGCATTTTCATACGACGGGACCTTTAACGTGAACACACATGTACACGGATAACAAGCGCAGATTTCAAGTCCTAGAGGGAAAATGGAAATCAAATGTTGCCATCGTAAAAACCTTTATAAACTATCCAGGCAATTTTTCATGTAACATCCATCCATCTATTTTCTGTAGCGCTTCTCCTCATTAGGGTGAGCTGCAGCCTATTACAGCTGAATTTTTTGGTGAGAGTCAGTGCTCGCCTTCGGCTGGTCGCCTACGGAGTCAGATAGCTGTCAAAAAGATGTATGCGTGACCTCACAACTATGTGGCATGCTACCACCCCTAGAAAATGGCTTTTTAAAAACGGAAATTGCAGCTAGCTCAACTTGCTAATGTTTGTGTTGTAACAGCAGAGTTCTGACTACAATTTGTATACAAACAATTAACCCTGGAGAACCCAAGAACCCTTTTCTTCTTTGGAAAATTATGAATTATACATTAAATGACTGCTATAAGTTCACTGAACACCAAAATATATGTTTTTTCAATTTTAACCCTTGTTTTTTTAAACTAGCTCAGAGTTGCTAATTTATCAAAATATATTTATAAAACATACTCCTAGGCATTCCGAAACATGATATGAAATAGATCAACAAAAAACCCACAATTTTACCATCTGATGGTTTGCTGAGAAGATGGTTTTGTTTGGATTGATTTCCAGCTCAACAAAACAGCATGTTGCCAGCCATCTTGTCACCACCACTCTGGCTCATGTAAGTGCAATATTCATCCACTAGATGGCCCCATGCAGGGGTCAGAAGTGGCACTCTGGACTTTTGAAGTCCACCTATCCATTTTCTTGGCCGCTTTTTCCTACAAGGGTCGCGGGGGTGCTGGAGCCTATCCCAGCTGGCTTCGGGCAGTAGGCGGGGTACACCCTGAACTGGTTGCCAGCCAATCGCAGGGCACACAGAGACGAACAACCACACTCACAATCACACCTATGGACAATTTGAAGTGTTCAATTAACCTGCCATGCATGTCTTTGGAATGTGGGAGGAAACCGGAGTACCCGGTGAAAACCCACGCAAGCACGGGGAGAACATGCAAACTCCACCCAGGTAGGCCGAAGCCCGGACTCGATCTCACGTCCTCTGCACTGGGAGGCGGACGTGCTAACCAGTCAGCCACCGTGCTGCCCGACTTTTGAAGTTAAATTTGTAAAAAAAAAAATTTAAAAAAAGGTCTTTGTTATTTGAGTAGCAGAATTTATAGGGGCCAAATTTGACCCCGTGGGTTCTCCAGGATTAAAAGACAACTTTTTACAATATGTCCACTTGAGTGATAAATCCCACAAAACCTTCAATGAATACATTTGCACTCTTTCGCAACACAAAGCCGCGTTAAACGAGCTCTTTAATGCGACACGGTTGTCAGCAAAGAGAGAGAATCTGATTAGCTTCCCCTATGAAAAGGTCAGCTGACCCGCCGATTGATCCTCGTTAACTTCCCCCCCGCGGCGTCATCGGCCCGATCGCTTGCCGTCGGCTCTACGAGCGAGCAACGGCTTGTTTAGCGGCCACGCCGTGGGACGTAGTTAAAGCGCAACCCATTAGGCGTCCTCGCACATCGCCCGTCGCCTCAGAGCGGGAATCCATTGGTTTCCTTCAACGTGATGTCGCCGTCTGAAGTCTCTGAAGGCTGCTTCTGCGTTCCAAGCGACCCTGGACGAGAGGAAGTGTGCTGTTCCCCGCACGGAGGCTGAACGACAATCGCAAATAAGACTCGAGAGCTTTTCAGGCTTAATTAATTCATTCACATGCTGTTTAAAAAAACGAGTCAATTTGCTTTCATTTGCGCCCACTTCATTATAGAATGTTTAACCCGAACCCTTGTAGGTTTTTGGAAGTAGATAAAGGTGCATTCGGGACATGGAGGACTCTAAAAAATAGTGTGTACCTGAAACACAACAAGATGGGCACTCGGTACAACTCAAAATTCTGCCAAAGGCCAAACAATCCCAACAACAATGTTAACAAAACTGAAGCTCCTTCTCTGTAAAACAGTTTAATTGCTTAAGGCAATAGTTTTCCACCAGTTTGGGAGCACCAGAGGACTTCTGGACTATCACGACAGCTTGAGAAAAATTTAGAAAAAAAGGGGGTGGGGGGGTTGATATGTACAGGTCAGAAAGTGCCACAAAATGTGATTGGATACCTAAAAGATTTACATGTACTTATTTAAATTGTTTACATTTGCAATTCAACATTCACAAATTGACTTTTTGTTTTGGGGATGAACTATTTTATTGCCCATTAGGACCTGAAAACCCTCATTTATTTGCCTTTTTTGTGCCGAATATACATATCTTATAAAACAACTTTGGCACCATTTTGTGTCGTCAGCCACCTTTCCTGTCAAAACAGCCATTTTAGGCCAAATAAATTTCAAAAAATGGATGGATACAACGTGTTAGTGTTAGTCTAGTGTACTGATAGCCTGGAAATCCAGACTCACTCGCGGCTTTGGCCTATCAGTCGCAATTTTGAGGCGGGGCAAACCTGGGCCAATGAGCGAAGAGCGGACGTGACGTCTGAAAAGCGACTCGCTGAATTTTTTGTTTTTTTTCACGGAGATGGAGTAAAAATCCAACATGGCTACTAGCCGAAGAGAGACAGTAGTGAATGACTTATGTCGTTGTTGCGGGAAGAACGTGAAGATTCATGGTGTCATGAGTCACTCTGTTGTGATATTCGAACAATGTTATAAATCGGTAAGCTCGCCGCTGTTGAAACGACTTGCGCCGAAGAGTGACGTTGCTCGCAAAGACGACGTCACACAAATAGACTCATTTGATTGGCCGGTCTGTTTTCGGCCGGTGCCGAATCGCTGTCTATGGACGCCTGTCCAGACCCACTTTCTTTTCGATATATTAAAAACTGTTATTTTTGCTCTGACGGGCATTTTTCTCCTCCGTCTGCTCTGAGTCAGCGGCTGTTGACTCCCTGCAGCATTAGCCCGCCCACAACACCATCTGATTGGTTGCTCGTGCAGTGCTAACAGCCAATAAGCAGCAATTAGCGGCTACTAGCCCGCGAGCTAACCGTTAGCTTGTAAGCTAACCTAATAGCCATTTTTAGCGGCTATTTGGGAGTTATCCCGAGGTTAGCGTGTGGGTGAACAGTTAGCCCGCGAGCTAACAGGTAGCCCGCAAATTAGCAGCTATTTGGGAGTTAGTGTACGGAAGCCACATTATATATAGTTGGTGCAAAAGCTGATGGTAAACAAAAAACCTTTAACATGTTGCATATCTGCAAAAGCTGTTTAATAAACATGTCCTTGAAGGCATTTAAGCAGTCAAGTGCTGGAGTTTTTATTATTGTTTTATTATTAAAAAAATTGACACCAACTTGTGACAAATGTGTTGTGTTTGTTTTAAAGGGAAAAGGTCAGCAGCCTGACATGTTCTACTGCATGAGACTGTTGGAGGAGATGGGGATCTGCCTTGTTCCTGGGAGCGGCTTCGGCCAGAAGGACGGGACCTACCACTTCAGGTAAGAAAATCACGCATACCGATAATTACGCCCAATTTCTTCTTTTTTTTTATCCTTTCCAACCAAAGTCAATAAAGGCCTGATTGTGTTAAGATGGATTTTTTTTTTTTTTACCCAATCTGGCCGACAATCATAAATATTAAACAACTTATAAAAAAAAATGTGTGTGGTCAACACCAAGTTTGGCCCAGCCACAAACTCCATGATTGTGACCTGAAACGTAACAATGAGAGGCCTCATTGTTACCAATCTACAAACGGAAGAGAAACAAATTGGGTGAAGTGTTTGTATAATGTGTTTGCCATGTTGTTCACCACAATAATGACAAGAAGAGTTTGCAACTGCATTGTAGCTAATAGTTAGCCTAGCTTCATCTGTTTCATCTTCTACTACTCCTAATTCTTCTTCATTCAGCAGTTTTTTTTAAACTTTTCTTTAATGAGATTTTTTTACATTTATGGTATTTTATTATAGTAATATCTTAGTGATTTGGGGATAGTTTTTGAATTAAATGTATTTTTGAAATATTATTGTAGTTCAGGTATTGAGTGATTTTTTTCACTTAAATTATTTCCAATGATTATTTTACAATTTAATCACAAAAGGAATTTTTAGACAATTTCCTACTTCAAGTCTCTCTTTTCTTTTTTTTTTCTGGCAATTTCTTCATCTTTTTTTCCCCATAATTATTTTTACCATTGACAATTTTTAAAAAAAATATGATTTCTAAATTGTTGTCTTTTTTTGTTAATTGTATTAATTATTGATTCCCCCTACCGTTAATATTTTTATTATGGTTATTTTATTTTGGACTTTTTTCTTCTTTTTATGTAAAATACATTTCATAAAATAAATGTTGAAATATTGTAGAATGAGGCTCTAAAAGATCCCCCACTTTTAAGTATCTATTAATGAAAAAAAATATTGGGTATATATTATTTAACGACATCGTATTAATTTGTAATGATAATAATACTGATTTGATGATTATGTTTTTTGCACTTTTCTTAACGTTTGTCAAGTTTATTTCTGCCGTTATATTTTTTTGTACATCTGTTTGCACTTTGGCACCACACTGCCCCTCACAGGTCAGTCTCGGTACTACAACATATAGTGTTACGTGAGCGATGTGCTGTCGTTCACTATAAGATCAGTAGTTTTTCCTCATCATGTGTGGGGTCACTCACATAAAAAAAAAGGGATTAAGATGTTAAAAATCGCCATGTTGTCCTCATAAATGAACTTTTTCAAAAGGCATCTTAATTAATTGTTCTACGTATTTGAGCCCAGAGTTGCTAATTGACTCTGCAAGTAGATGGATCGATTGTTTGAGGAGAAGCTTTTTGCTTTATCGTCGCTATTGAACCACTTCTCTTAACGGTGATCCTTCAAAGTCGGGGGAAATCTTTAAACGCTCCGCTGCTGAAGACGCATGGCTTGGCTTAACAACGTGCTTGCTCTCTGACAGTTTTCCTACGGATGTTAAAAGGCGGGCCAAAAAGACTCTCGCGTCACAAAGGTTTATAATCAAAGGACTTCAATTCTGAGTGGAGTGCTTTTTAAGGGCTTGATATTCTAATTACCTCGCGAGGAAAATGACAAACTTGTATAATTGTCCTTGAAGCATAACATGGAGTGTAACATGTTTCGTACAGTAAAGTAAAAATAGAAAAAAGAAAGAAAAACTAAACTCATTAAGTAAATTAACTCATTCACTGCCATTGACGGCTATAGACGTCAAAAATTCATTTTAACAATTTTTTTTCGTAAAATATTTTTTCCCACTTTTGCTAACAAGAGTTTGAAAACCTAGAAATTTTTTATTGTATTAGAACAGAAATAAAAAATTGGGATTAAACGTGAGTTAACTCGATTTACGAATTTTTTTAAATAATCTATAATTATTATTATTATTTAATAATTATTAAAAAAAATTAATTAGGGGCATCAGGCGATTAAAATGTGTAATCTTAATTAATCGCATGACTTCACTAGTTAACTCACGATAAATCACAAATTTTACATCTGTTCTAATTTTACAAAAAAAATCTAGGTTTTTATGCTCTTGTTAACAAAAATGGTAAAAAATGTTAAATAGAAATAGTTCAAATGAATTTTTGACGTCTATAGCCGTCAATGGCAGCGAATGAGTTAAGAATTTTGCGTATACTCAACTCAACTTTATTTACAAAGCTGAGAAGGTGTTGCGAGGGCAGAATATTATTTTAAGTAAAAAAAAATATAAAGTTACAAAATGGTAAATGGTAGTTAATGTTTGTAACAAGGACATGTAAAAAAAAAAAAACATATTTTGTTTGGAAAATGAATCATTTTGTAAGAAAGAAAAAAAAAGCAACTGAAAAAAAAAACAATGACATTGAAAATCTAATTGAATCGGGCTTGAGTGAATCGTTACATCCCTATTAAATACATTTAAAACGAATAATCTTTTGAAATGCTTTTCCAAGCCTTTACTGCGGCCTCTTTCAGTTCTTGTTTGTTTCTGAGGCTTTCTCCCTTCAGTCTCTTTTTATTGTACTTTATAAAAAAAATATACAGTAATGTAATGACATAATTTAATAGAATCTTAAGAATTAAATTAAAAAGTTGATGCCAAATGTTTTGCTTCAAATCAATGGACATTGTGCTGCTCCTGGTGTGCCTGTCTTGGCCACCTGGTGGCAGTATAATACAGACACAGTGAAAGACACGAAGAAGAATTTTGCAACTGACTCAGTCATCAACAGAAGTTTGTTTTTGCAGAGGATGAAGAATAAATGCCTGTGAGTAGAGATAGACCAATATGGTTTAGTTTATTTTATTTTATTTTTTTCAGGTCCAGTTGCGATTAATAACAATCTAGGAGGCTGATAAAGGAACAAAATATTGGTGTCAATTTTTTTATTTTTTTTATTTAATTTTTAATAATACAAACTGTCGTGAAGTGTGTTGAGTTTGCAAGCACATTCTGTTTCTCAAGGCAAAACTGTAATCTACTTGGAAAATTTCGATAATCTTTTTATTTTTTTATTTTTGCTGCCCTTGTCAATGGAATCACCAAGAAAATATGTGAAATGTGTTATCAACGTGCCTTTGAAAGGTTTTCCCGTTTTTGTACAGGATGACAATCCTGCCTCCGGCCGACAAGCTGAAGATCCTCCTAAGCAAAGTGAAGGAGTTCCACCAGAGGTTCACCAAGCAGTACTCCTAAGTCCCCTACCCTTTTCCACACGTGTTCAAGAACTTTTGAATTCAAATTCCCGATCCTCTTTTTTTTTTTTAAGTGCCTTCACGTTGACTCTTCTTTCTATCGCACTTCCTTCCTCCACGTGGACGTTAGCTGACGTCTAGACAAGGACACTCAAAACTTAAGTTGGCGTCAAAATTGTTGTACAGCGTGGATGGTGAGTATGGAAGAATACGTGCCAAGGTTGTTGTTTTTTTTTAATTAAATAGAAAAATGCAATTAATGCTGCTTAAAGAAACAAACCATGAAGTATTCATCGCTGCAGGCCGGACGGGACTGGGGAAATACGCGGCAAGTCTCATTTGCATGACCAAAATAAATGTCATTCTCCAGCATATGCCTGCCTTTTTTTTTTTTGAAAAAAAAAAATATAGAAGCAGAACTTATAACATGACAAAAGGGTCATTTTCCTCCAGCTATGAGCAATAAAGAAAGCATGCAGAGCGCTGACAAAATGGAAGAAGCTAATCATACATACATCAAGCTTATATTATATGCAAAGTTGGTCCAAAAGTGAATATTTTTACTTTCTGTTTTTGTAGTAAGTCTCACTGGGGCCAAAATTGTTTCAGTGTTATTTTTTTAATAATGTTGTGCAAATGAAGGGGAAACTCAACTTTGTCTCTTATGGTGTTGTTTTGAAAGAAGAAAGTAAGAGAGTCGTAGAAAAAAGGGAGCATTAAAGCACTGCTGAAAAGAATCATATTAAACCAAAATTATATAAAAAGGTGAAAAATGTCAAATGTGTGTTACTATACTAGTTTTTTGTGGAATTCAGCCTTTTTATCAAAATATTTGGACTATTAACTCATTCACTGCCATTGACGGCTATAGACGTCAAAAATTTATTTGAGCTATTTATATTAGTTTACATTTTTTTCCACTTTTGTTAACAAGAGTATGAAAACCTAATAAAAAATTATTGTTCATTTAGAACAGATATAACATTTGTGATTAATCATGAGTTAACTATTTAAGTCATGCGATTAATCACGAAAATGTTTACCACTAATTTTTAATCATCTTTTCTTCTTTTTTTTTATTAATTAAAAAGTTTTTTTTTTAATTAATAAACTTTTGTTTTTTCTTTAAAAAGAAGAAAAGATTATTAAAAATTAGGGGCATCAGGCGATTCATTTTTAATCATATTTAACTGCATAACTTCACTAGTTATCTCACGATTATTCACCAATTTTATATTATATTATAAAAATGATAGGTTTTCTCACATAAGTGGGAAAAAATGTTAAACTAATAGAAATAGTTCAAATGAATTTTTGACGTCTATAGCCGTCAATGGCAGTGAATGAGTTAACATAATGCAACTTGATTCTTGAAAAATATGATCTCTTTATGACTTTATGCTCGTCAATTGCAATATCACATCCTTCTCTTTTTTTCTTCTTTTTTTTTAAATCTTTAAAATGACAAGCTAAAATTCCATTAATGCACTTGTGCCTTGATTTACAAGTGGCCAGAATTACGTGTTTTTCAAGATACAAGTCATTTTGCAAATTGCAGATCAACGGTTCACTCATTCATATAAATAATATGAATAGGTAAATAAATAGCAAATAATAAATAAGTAAATAAAATAGATATTTGATACTTGTGTGTTGACATAGCAATACCATTGCCCGCCATGTAACTCCGCCCCTGACAATGAGCTTAAAATAACTTTTTTTTTAAGTACTTAAATAAATGGAAACAAGTTAAACAGATTGCACCTAACTTAATATTTTCAAATGCAAATGTATATTTTTTTGTTAAAGTTCTGTGTGTAACAAAAGTGCAGCACTGGATAAAAAAAAAAAATTGCTGTCCCATTTCGCAGTTTGAACACTTAATTTAGTAATTCTTTTGCATACCACTAGAGGGAGCCCACATTGCAAAAGTGGTAAGTATAGGACACTTTGAGAATTACAATTTAAAAAAATACATCTAAATTTTTTACGTATCCCTTTGAATTCTTTCATTGATTATTACTACGTGAATTATGAATAAAATTAAATATGATGGTCATTATTTAAATAAACAGTTTTACATATTTAACATATCCCTTTTAACTTTTGTTGTTGATTGTTCGTTACCTGAGCCCTGAGCACCCGTGATGTCATTTTCAGTCGACAGCAAGTGGCGAAATGTATTTTTAAAGGTATTAATTGTACATGAAAAATAATGGAAGTTACCAAATTAATTCTAAGTGCGCATTATGTTTGCGCATGCGTGAAAATCAAGTTTAATTTTTTTTTTTCCACCATTATCTTTTTATATAATTTTTTATGTTTATGTTAGAAAGCAGAGAATAAATGTTGATTCATTATTATGGATAAACGTATAGTTTAGATTAATAAAAGTACTTTACTCAGCATTACTCACAAATCGACGCCACACCATTATTTCCATATTTTCCGATTCAGTCAAATACTCCCTCATCATTACTGATATAAGATTTAATTTTTTTAATTAAACATGCTGCATATGCATTTGCCAACACATCATGTATACACTTTCAACGTCTGGATCCAAAAACATCAATAGCAACTTAATTATGAACATTTACTGTACTTATTAGAAATTTTTTTCTCCAATTTTTTAATTATTCAATCCATATTTTCCAAATGTTTCATTCTTGAAATTAGTTTTTAAATGGTCAACACTTTTACTACCTTTAATATCAACTGATAAACAATTTCATATTTTCACTTTGTACACTGATATGCTTTTCAATGAAATCTTGCCTAAAATTTCCTTTCATCCTTAAATTATAGTGACACACATTTTCATGGCTGACATTAAAAATAAACATTTTTTTTTTTTTAAACAAGGTATTTTTTATATTTATCTTAGGAATTAATGCAAAAAAAAATTCATTATTTTCATGGCAGTTCACTTTTGTGTACTGCATAATATTTTAAACTTTTTTTTCAATGTAATTTGTATTGTATCCTAGCACAAATTTAATTTAGTTATTTCTGTGTATATGTTGTTGCTGGTAAATAAAAAATGGCTAATATTAAGCAGAATTATTATTTTTTTATTATATGTTCATATTTTTTAATGACAGAAAATAAACCTTTTTAAACAATTATATTGATTTTTTTTCTAAATGTCTTTTTAAGGACATAAAATAAAAAACAACTATTTAAAACAATTCTATAGATTTTTTTTTTATGCCTGACAGTATTTAGTTATTTTAGTATTTTTAATATAATTTTTTCTTGCTGATATTTAAAATGTCAGTTAGAAAAATGCTGTATTGCTAGTTAATTTTCATATTTACGTTTGATCGATGAAAATGAAATTGATAATATATTTTTTTTATGTCTGGCAGTATTTTGTTATTTTAGTATTTTTTATATAATTTTTTCTTGGTGATATTTAAAATGTCAGTTAGAAAAATGCTGTATAGCTAGTTAAGTTTCACATTTACGTTTGATCCTTGAAAATGAAATTAATGATATTTAATATAATTCTTATTTGTATATTTTAGAAGCAGCGTTGTTAATGAATCCATCATCTTTTCTTATTGCACAGGATGCACTTTGCCAAGACGGATGGCACTGCAGTCCGTGTGTATTGATAGACTTACGAGGAGAGCGTGAATGAGTGAGAAAGTGAATCATATAGTTTGGCGGGGTTTTGGGCTGTCTTCTTCTTCTTCTTCTTCTTCCTCCACAGTGGCTGTCAGCTTCAATTAAAGTTGACAAAGGGCTCCCGGAATCCTAATTGCGTCCGTCGGCCCTTTTTTTTTTCTTCTGGACCTGGAGGCCCTCCGAGCGTTCGGTCCATCGGCGAAGCCCCCCCCGCCCCCCGCCGAATTAAGTGGGGTGGCTCGCCCACAGACACCAAAGGTCATCATTAGCGGGCCTGCCGATGGAAGGGGACACACGGGGAGAGACAGCGCTGTCATGTGGCTGTCTCCGCTATGACAACCAGCGCAATTCTACTCGCTCTGCACTCCTTTTTCTGACGGATTGTGTGTGTGTGTGTTAGGAGGAAGGGGACTTGGACTTGCCAATGGTCGCCATGCCAACGATTCAAATTTTTTTTTTTTAACTATTTCTATTTAACTTTTTTTTCTACTTTTGTTAACAAGAGTTTGAATTGTGATTTGTGATTAATCATGAGTTAACTATTGAAGTCATGCGATTAATTACTATTAAAAAAAAAATAATCGCCCGACGCCCGGATTTTTTAATAATATATAAGTCGCGTCAGGCAATTACATTAATTGTAATTAATCGCATGACTTCAATAGTTAACTCACGATTAATCACACATTTTGTATCTGTTCTAAATGTACAATAAAAAAATGTTTCTTGGTTTTTATACTCTTGTTAACAAAAGTGGAAAAAAAAAATTTACTAATAGAAATAATTCAAAGGAATTTTCTCTCAGAGAGAGGGGACAATGGGGTGGGGTGCCAAGGGTAGCTACCTGAGTGGGGGGGACCCACAACATTCCCACCTTCGACCTTTCGACTTAACACATTTACTAAGATGTGCTGAAATACTTCCTGTTTTCATTCTTCTTCTTTCAAATTAACACCATCTCAGATTAACAGTGTCCCACGCCGTCATCTTGTGGTCAACAGTAAAATTACACCCAGTATAAATAAAATTACTAGCTGTACATAAAAATCTGCAGAATAGCCGTACTACGGGGTTTTATAAACACGCAAAAAATTACAATAAAACTTACTATTAGCATTGAAAGCTAAAAATGCTAACAATGAAAATGGTCAAACAAAAGTAGTAAGAAAATGGATTCATGAGAACCAGTGAGAATCTTCGCCATTGATTTGTGATGAATCGCAAGAGCGATTGAGAGGCGGTCCAATGAGATGCTCATATTTGACTTTTATCAGGAAGGGGCGGGCAGGGGGGGGGGGGGGGGTTGTCTGATCTGGGACGGGGGTCCGTGTACAATCTAAGGCGAGAAGGGCACGGTTGAAATAGAAGTGAAATCGTGGAGAGAAAGGGAGGGATGCGCGGCAGATTGGGTGATAAATCTTGTTCTGATCAGGTTTCTCTGGTGCCCTCACCCCTCACTCTCTTTCCAGGGGTAATTAATCAATCCCAGACTGCGGCCATTGATCGCCCCCCCCTCGCAAGCCTTCTCAGTATGTTTACACTCCTCGATTGTGTTTGCCACTAAGCCCCTCGACGCTGCTCAATCTCACCGGCGCCAGATTGTGACACCGTGCCCTCGGACACCGTCAAACCAAACAAGCCATCGATTGACATCTCCATGAAAATCAATCGACTTATTCTGTCTTCTTTTCGGTCTTATCATAATCCTTTGTGGTCATATCGTGCGACACAAACTTTTTTGTTGTGGTCACCGAGCGAGCCCCCGTCGAGCGACGTCATTTACTCGATCAACATTGACACAAAGGATTTGATGATGAAGTGCTTTAATGCGGACCCTTTCGATTTCAGCAGGCTCTTAACCACTTTGAACAGGAATCAAACATCAAACTATGGCTATACATTTAGTTTTTTGGTACGTCGGTCAAAATGGCTCTTTGAGTATCTAAGGTTGCTAACCAGTTTTATTCTTCTTTATTTACAGATTTTTTTAATCATAGTCAATTTATTTCAATAAAAAAAAATGTGACTCATAATCCACATGACTTTAAAAGGCTCATTGATAAGAGCGGTGCCGCCAGATTCGTGTGAGCGCGTCACATGATTCACCTTCCCTGCCAGGCGGATGACGCGCGCGGTTTGGAGAAAGCAAAAAAACTTGATCTTTTAATTCGGTTTGTAACTGGAAGCACCACGTGAGTCGCGCTTGCTGGAGCCGGCCGGGCTAAAAAAAGAAAGCAGGTCCAGTTTCTGGCAATCAGTGCCATTGTCGGTGAGTGTGTATAGTGGAGAAGGAGAATCTTTGTTTATACATGGACGCCCTTCAAGGGCCATTCAATCTTTAGTATTTTAGATTACGAACATAATTGGGTGACTTGTTAGCAGAGGTGGCAAATCCAGGTCCACAAAGTAAAAACACCGCCACAGTTTGGCTTTAACCCCTTGTGCTATCTAGCTATCTCGCAGGTAAACGAGCACCATGGGAGCTAGCTAGAGAGCTAGCTAGCTAGCTCCCATGGTGCTCGTTTACCTGCTAGGGAGCTAGCTAGCTAACTGTTTGGCTCAGCACCATGCTAGGGAGCTAGCTGGCATGGTGCTCGTTTACCTGCTAGGGAGCTAGCTAGCACCTGGGGCTAATGCCAAACAGTGGCAAGGTTTTTATTTTCTGGACCTGGATTTGCCTCGCTTGTTAGAAAAGATCTTCAAAGTTTTTTTTTAGGGTTTTAGAATTTAAATTTTAAATACTGACGTGGACAGTAAATGGCCCACGCACCTTAGATTGACTATAGCACAAATAGACGCTTCATTAGGTACACCTGAACTTCATGTCATCAAATATGGTGACCAGTAATAACACGCTAGCACAATCTGAAGGTGCATTCAAGGACCAACAGCAAAACGGGATATCGCAAATTCAGATGAAAAACACTCAATGAATTGGAACCTTACAACAACAGCGACATTCCGTCAAATGGCGACAAAATTAGACTTCAATTGCTTTGGCCTGAATACTAAAAAAATAAAATAACTTGGGATAGATTTTTATTTTTATTTTTTTAAAAGAAAACATGCCACTAACAGAAATTCTGCCTTTAGAAGGAAAAATAATGCTAAAATTTTTCAGGCAAAAAATGCGTTATTTGTATGTATTTATTTATTGTCTAATTTAGTAAATGTGTTTAGTTTTATGTTTAATTGAGTAAGTTTGTGGTTTAAATGAACACATTTATCAAATCCGTAGCAGTGTACATAAAAAATAATTTAAAATGGCGCTTAGAAAGAAAAATGTAATTTACTAATTTCATTATATTCTGTTTAATTTCTGATCTTGCATAATACATTCAGGCTCTGCACACATTAGTAAATACCCATTAACACATTCTCATCATGATTAATATTGGTAAGTAAAATGTTAATGACAATAACAAAATATATTAAATAACACTAATAATGTAAATAACAATAAATAGAAGAGATGCAAGTAATAATTGAAATATATATAATTAAAATAATACATAATTAAATACAACAAATTATATTTCAATGCAATTATTAAAATGTTATTCATTTTGAAATTATTTTTAAGTAAAAAAAACCTGCAATTACAGCATCTTTAAAAAAAATTAAATTTCATTAAAAAAAAATAATCTAATGCGCCTTTGCAAAAATAATAATGCTCAATCAATCAACTCATTCAACTTTTGATGAGACCTCATTATAGAAATCATTATTTCACATATTTCACTTGAAGAGGGTCATTGTGTGCACATGAACACCTTAAAATATGTAGCAGTTGGATATAAACCAGCATGTGAAGCAAACACAATTGCCTTGATTTGCCTCTGGAATGAACAAATAATTAAATATGAAAACCAAAAACCAAAAAACATTCATCATTAAAGCTGCTCCACCTCCGCCATGATTGCTCCTCGGCGGAGGACGCAGGAGCAGCTTTGTGTGGGCGGCGTGATATCGCAATCTGTTCTCCCCCCTGCGGAGCGGCGCTGTCGAGTCCAGCCTTTTGCTTTGGCCTTTCTGCACGCAGCAGAACAAGAGAGGGGACGAGGGAGGGGGGGATTTAAGGGCAATTATGAAAGAGTAAGTAGCATGCGACGCAAGAACACAGCGCTACATCACTTCTATGATGTGTTGTTTGGTGTGCTTTGCATAATTTTATTTTATTTTTTTAATCATTTAATTTGGAAATGATTACAATATATAGTATGAGGCAGTTAACAATAACGCAAAGTAAAAATTAATAAAAAATAAAATAAATTATATATATATATTTTTATATATATTATATTATTATATATTATATATATATATATATATATATATACTATATATTTTAGTTAATTCAAAAAAAATAATTCCACCTGCTCCTTGTGCTTTCTTTGGACATCATAATGTCATCTGTCAACCTCCTGGTAAATGGGCACTCATGTCGAACCTCAACTGTCATCCCTAATGTAAAGAGGGAAGGGGCTTAGAATGGATCCCTGATGTACTCCCACCTCCAATTTAAACTCCTCTGTCACCCTTCATGACTGTTCTGCTATTCCCGTACATGTCCTGGACTAGTCTTTGCCATTTCTGACTTCCCCGTGCATTACCAATGTTTTTCCCTTGTCATAGACTTTCACTAGATCTACATAAAGACACAAATAATTACTTTCATTACTATCAGTAATTTTTCACAGAACATAAAGAATCATGCCTGTGAGTATTGTTACAGTAATTGTTTAAATATATGTTGCTGCACCATTATAAAAAGCTTTATAATTATCAGCACATTAGTGCTAGTTGTGTTAGCTTCTATGCTGTTTTGCATTGTGTGTTAGCTTTAAGCTAAATTCTGTTTTTGATTATATACATATCATGTATTCTTTTAACTCATTCACTGCCTTTGACGGCTATAGACGTTAAAAATTCATTTGAACTATTTCTATTAGTTTCGCATTTTTTCCACTTTTGTTAACAGGAGTATAAAAACCTAGGAAAAAAATGTATTATACATTTAGAACAGATATAAAATTTGTGATTAATCGTGAGTTAACTATTGAAGTCATGCGATTAATTACGAAAATGTTTACCCCCTAATTTTTATTAATCTTTTCTTCTTTTTTTGTTAAAAAGTTTTTTTTTATTAATAAACTTTTGTTTTTTCTTTAAAAACAAAAAAGATCCAGAAAAAAAAAAACTATTGAAGTCATGCGATTAATTACAATTCAAAAAATGTAATCGTCTGACGCCGCTAATTTGTAGTAATCTTTTCCTTTTTCTTTTTTAATTAGGGGTATCAGGCGATTACATTTTTAATTGTAATTAATCACATGACTTCACTAGTTAACTCAAGATTAATCACAAATTTTATATCTGTTCTAAATATACAATACATTTGTTTCCTAGGTTTTCATACTCTTGTTAACAAAAATGGGGGGAAATGTGAAACTAATCGAAATAGTTCAAACAAATTTTTGAGGTCTATAGCCGTCAATGGCAGTGAATGAGTTCATGTTAAACTAAGAATGCCAATAAACAGCTTGAGGAAATATTTTTTCACTCTATTAGCAGTCGCAACTCAAGACAATAAAAAAAATAGCTGAGCAAAGGCTCCTATCTACAAAAACTCTCCGAGAAGTTATAGTGACAACAGTTGAAACCTTTATTGTTGAGAATGGCGTTGGCACCTGCTACTCATCCATACCGACTTTATCGTAGGTTTTCACATTTTACACAGTAAACAAGCCTCCGACGCCCCTTCAACAAAAAGCTCAATATACGCACACTCATTTCTTTCTATCTATACGGCATCTTTCAAAGCTTTTATTAGAGAGCAGCAGTGTCACCTTCTGTTGTCTCCCACCTCCTCCAACACCTTCTGTCATCATGTCCACAGGTGCATCACATGCAGTAATAAACGCGGACCACCTTGACTCTCTCCAGGCCACTTTATTAGGTACACAGTGAGAACTTTACTTCCTGCTACTGTGTGACACATTTTGCCTTACGCTGTCGATAAGTACATTGATATCGTTGATCATTTAAATATTGATATAAAAATAGATTTTCTTTTCGTCGAATATAGAGCACTTTTAAACGACCAACCCCGTTTTCCTAAGATGGAACCCAGGGGTAGCAGATGCAATGAAAACAGCAGAGGCCTCAGAAATGATCCCTGTGGAACACCACACATTCCGTGAATGTGAATTCATATTGTACATATTCGTCCGACCACTTTCTTGGGTTTACAATAATAAAGATATCACGACGTACCATTACAACAGCTTAATTGATATAGCACATTTCAAACACAAGGCGACTCGATGCTTTTTTGTTGTTTTGTTTTTGACAACATTTAAACACATTTAAAACTGAAGTAAAGAAATAAAAGTAGGTTCTAAAATGACTAAAAACAACAACAAAAATTATTTAAAAATGTTTCTTCTTTTAGAAGCTTATTCCATTTGTGCGCAGCATAACAGCTAAATGCCGCTTCACCATGTTTGCTTTGAACGAGTCTGTAGACCTCAGGCTGGCTGTATTTCTGATTCATTTAACCCTAGAATTTTAAAACTTTAAAAGGACATTTATTTTAATGCCATATACAATAAAAGTACAATAAATGTCAAAAGATGATCATGTTCTGTTTTGCTCATTCAACAATAAGTTTATGATCGTGTTTGTGCTGCATCACAAAAATATATGAGCTGTTCCTAATATATTGACCTCCCTGATTGATGTTAGCATGCTACGCTAATAGCTAATAGTAACTGACATATTTTTGTAAAGACGCCCTTTTTGATCTTGCAGGTGTACCTAATGAAAGATGATCATGTTCCGTTTTGCTCATTCAACAATAAGTTTATGATCGTGTTTGTGCCGCATCACAAAAATATATGAGCTGTTCCTAATATATTGACCTCCCTCATAATGTTAGCATGCTACGCTAATAGCTAATAGTAACTGACATATTTTTGTAAAGACGCCCTTTTTGATCTTGCAGGTGTACCTAATGAAATGTCCACCTCTCAGGAGTAATGAAAGACCCACTCGAGATCCACTAAACTCTGCCCCCCCCAAACGAGACCCCCCCCCCCTCCCCGGCTTCTTACACGTCATCCATATTTCATGCAGCATCTCTCCCTCTCATCTCCGTCTTGTGGACTTCTCGCACCCTCACACATTCTATTAGACAATCCGTGCTCCATGTTTTATTCATGTCCTCTGAACATCTGCTTGTCCAGATGTCAGGAATCATCAGCCACCCCCCCCCTCCCATCCCCCCAAACCCCCACTCCTCCCTCCAGGGACCGCTGCCTTGACTGGCTGTAAATGAACGTCAAAAGCGGCTGTCAAGGCCGCCGGAGGAATCTTTGATGACTTTTGGGCCCGAGGTGAGTACACTTTGCCGCACATGAAAGTCAACAATGGACACCTCCGTCATTTAGCTGCTGTTTGGAAAACTGCTGGGTTTGTGATTGTAGTAGTGGTGGCTGGTGGGTTTTTGACACGGCCGTGGACGGTCCACGAGGTTCGCCTGACTCACTGGAGCCACAACGTGATGATACCAAAAAAAAAAAAAAAAACACGAGAAAAAAGAGGCTAACAAGTGCCCGTGGACTGACTCACAGCCACGGCAGTATGTCACACAGCGCCTTTATGTACTATATTCTCCCTCTCGCTCGCCACCCTCACCCACTGACAATGTGTTCTTTTCTCCAAGGTGATTAACGTTGCCGTTTTTATATGATAACAACACGAAACAGCACCAAAATGTCATCAAACATTGTTAGGAAAGCAGCTCGGCATGAGCTGCAGAACCTCAACACGTACAGAAGAGGTGATTTGTATTAATATAGAGTAGCAAACACGTACACGGGGCAGGTACTAAAAAGCCCCACAAATTCTGCCTAGCAACATGGCTTTGAAATAAAAATAAATAAAGGCCCATAAAAAGATTATTATATACTATTAATAATACTAAAACCAATGCTACTAACACTAGTAGTAATTATAATAATATATAGGTTATCATAGCCTGGGGCAGTTGAGGTTGAGCCCCACGAATTCTGCCTAGCAACAAGTGACTGGAAAAAATACAAAAATAAAAGGCTCCTTAGCGACGTGTCCAACGTGTTGATTCGTTGTTCGACCGACATCAAGCCATTAATTACTATTCGATTCATCGCCGTGGATGGACTGGGCATTCGGGAAACTTATATTTATTACCTAAATGTAAATTGTGCTTAACAGCACATTATTTTCCTCTCTAGAAAGTTAGGGAGATTTTAGATTTGAAATCTCTCTTCATGGGTTTTGGAATGACCTTCCGTTAAATATTAGGCAACCTCCCTCTCTACCCATCTTAAAACACATCTTTGTTCTTTGGCGTTTGACTATTTTGTTATTAATTAATTTATTTTATTTACTTACCTACTTGTGTTATTTTATTCATTTACCCACATAAGATAACTATTCATTTATTTGGTGTTATTTTTGTTTTACCTGTCTCTATTCCGTTACTGATTTTTACTCCATGCACATCACCTTGTATGAAATTAAATTCCGAGTTGAGTCGTTTTTTTGGTCTGTGAGACAAAGTGACGTCAGAACCACAGTTGTGATTTTGCCGACCGTCGACTGCACAATTGAGTGAGCTCGGTTTAATAAACTGATCTCTAGGAACGGAAACTGTGTCTGTCTGTCAGCATCAAAGTGTGCAAATCATCACGTCGATTAGACTGCCTTTGAAAAGTAGTCCGATGTGTGCCGGAGTACTTTAAGCCCTGTAGTTTGTAGCCTGGGGCAGTTATGATTGAGCCCCGTGAATTCTGCCTAGCAACAAGTGGCTGTGAAGTAAAAATAAATTAATAAAAGACCCATAATAGTAAAAATTGTACTACTAATACTACTAACCATTACAAGTAATAAAATATATATGTGTTCCTAGTATTTAGCCTGGGGCAGAGATGATCAAGCATCGTGAAACCTGCCTAGCAACAAGTGATTTTAACATACTGTACTTTGTTTTTTGTTTTTTTGTTTTCCTGGAAAAAAACAACAACAACAAAAACATACTGTACTTTGTAAAAGAAGCATGTTTTCTATCCACAGCGCCATCCGCTGGTCCTACTGGGGCACTTCCCCACTTGCCCATAAAGCAAACAATTTCTACTGGTCTGCAAAAGAACAGCATACTTGGCCTTCAAATTTTCAACTTGACTCAGATTCAAAAAGTGAAAACATTTTGAAGCAAGCAGCCCACTGCTGAGGCCATTAAAAAAAGAAAAAACTCTTCCCATTGTCATATGCAACATTGATTAGTGCTGCTTGAAAAGTTATGCTACATTATTCATGGGGCATCCATCTCCTTCACTTGACCAGCCTGGATGACGAAGCTTATTAGAAGTGACAGAATTTGGGTGAAAAAAAAAAAGACACCAGCCACTTCATTAGGTACAAATGAGATCCGATTTAAAAAAATAATACTGTAATACAAAAATCAGCCTTTAATAGACGAAATGATGTTCTAATTTGCTTTGAGCTTCTTTTTTTTTCATCCAAAAAATACAAAACAAAATAAATACTGTAATAAAAAAATCTAATAAATAGTTTTGAATGCACAATTAAATGGAAAATAATTCTAAAGTAAAAAAGAAAAAAATCAATAAACATTAAAAGTGATAACAACTGAAAATAATGACAAATAAAATAATAAAAGGTAAAATAACAAAACACAATATAAAATAAAATGTTAAAATACAATGAAATTAAAAAATACAGTTAAGTGAAGAAATATTTAAAAATACATGAAGTAAATAAGTAATAGGAAAAAAATTGTAAAGAATTTTGAATAATAACAAATAAAAATAATAAAGATAAAATACATAAAACCAAAATATAATACATGAAAAATATACTGTGTTAAAAGTCAATTTTTTTTTTAATTCAGACCAAAAAAATATGGATATTGTTTCCTTTGCTTTAACGCGGTTCACTTTTTGTGGCCTCGCTATATCGCGGATTTTTTTTTTGTACAATTTTGCATGCATTTTTTTTTTAACAGTTATATATCTATTCTCTAAAATTTATGAAGGTTTTAACGTTGAGAATGAAAAAGTGTATAAACTGTTTGGTGAGCGGTTTTAGAGCCTTAAAACATTTATAATAAATGTAAAACATAAAGCTAACTACTTTGCGGATTTCATTTATTGTGGGTATTTTTTTAAACCTAACCCCAGCGGAAAATGAGGAAACACTGAATATCAAAATGATATTTAATCCATTGCTACATTAGTTGAAGACCATATAAATGACTTTTTAATTTTGTTTTTAATAATTAATTCATATTACAATACTACTTGTTTAATTAATGTAAAATAAACTTTTTTTTTCATCTTTAAAGCTGCTCTTTGTAACAATTTAACCAAAATAGCCTTTTTATTTGACTATTTATGACTGAAACATCTTCTAATTAGTAGATTAACACCTTAGCTGTTCATAACGGGTACTCCTGGAAAGCCTCTGGCCAATAGTCTTCACACTGGATTCGGGTTTGAATTTCCCGCCCTCTGCCTGCGGATGTGACGTCATATATGTGTTGCTTAAGTGAAGAAGTGGGTGTGCAGTTTCATTTTTCAGCCACAGGTGGCAGTAGCGATTGAACATTTTCTGCATTCAGTAGCTTCAACCCTACGGAAGGAAACAAATTCCGAAGTAGTCAAAATGATCCGCTTTGTAGGCATAAAAAGAAAGAAAGAAGTTAACCACCATTCAAATCAGGGTAGACAAAAAAATCGAATTTGATGACTAGTTGCCATTTTGTGCAACTTTACAGACGTTTCTTTTCGAGCCCATTTGGTGGCGAGTGCTGCGAAGTTTTGTGCCCATCGATCTCCTCACCTGGCAGCGAGGTGAGTGACGGGCCGCGCATCCGCTGGCACATCATTATTTCCCCTCCTCAACAAGAATTGGCCCTTCATCACTCAAACTTTTTACAAAGACAAAAAAAACTCGGTTGCATTTTTATTGAGACGTTTGTTTTTTAATCTGCGCAATCGATGTGGGCGGGTGGCATCATCGTATAAAGTCGATGAGATTTGCCCGGCGTTTCGTGGTTGCGTTGGTGTTTGGGTGCGAGCGAGCATCCACAGGCCGACTTGAGTGGCATAATTGATCAAGTGACGGCCCACTTTTGATTTGACTTTCATTTCATGCGCACGTCTGTGCCGAGTCATCCTTCACTGCCTCTTCCCAGTCACTCCCTCCTTCTTTTCACTTACTCTATAGATTTTCCCCACATGATAAATTGGACTCAGGGAGCCGCTGAGGTGTGACCCGGTGCTAGACGACCAGCACAGATTCTGTTTTTTGCCCAAATTTTTAGTTTTTGCTTTAATGTCCCTAATTAGGCCTTCACAGATTGGTAATGACCAATTTTGTAAAACACTTTAAAAAATGCTGGCTTGTGGATTTGGAGTAAATTGGGTTATTTTTACCCAAGATTGGGCTAATTGTGTTAACCCATCAGATCGGGTTGACGGTTGATTTGGGTTGACTGAAGAGCTAAAGCTGGTCGCCATTTTTGAGTTTTGTGTATAGTTCAAGTGGGTTTGATGCAACACTTCGGGTTCAGTTAGTAACACTGCTGACTTTGGAAACGGGGATTGGGGTTCAAATCCTGATCAGGGTAGGGTGGATGGCTCACCCAGGAAGGGCTCTCGCGACCCAACGTGCTGGGTCATTTGATCAAAATCTTGACCCAAAGTGCTGGGTATAAATAACCCAGCATGGGCTTGGCTCATTTTGGAGCTAGCGCTCGGTTAGCAACTTCACCCAATTTGGGTTACTTTTACCCAAGATAGGGCTAATTGTGTTAACCCATCAGATTGGGTTGACGATTGATTTGGGTGGGCTGAAGAGCTAAAGCTGGTCGCCATTTTTGAGTTTTGTGTATAGTTCAAGTGGGTTTGATGTAACACTTCGGGTTCAGTTAGTAACACTGCTGACTTTGGAAACGGGGATTGGGGTTCAAATCCTGATCAGGGTAGGGTGGATGGCTCACCCAGGAAGGGCTCTCGCGACCCAACGTGCTGGGTCATTTGATCAAAATCTCGACCCAAAGTGCTGGGTATAAATAACCCAGCATGGGCTTGGCTCATTTTGGAGCTAGCGCTCGGTTAGCAACTTCACCCAATTTGGGTTACTTTTACCCAAGATAGGGCTAATTGTGTTAACCCATCAGATTGGGTTGACGATTGATTTGGGTGGGCTGAAGAGCTAAAGCTGGTCGCCATTTTTGAGTTTTGTGTATAGTTCAAGTGGGTTTGATGTAACACTTCGGGTTCAGTTAGTAACACTGCTGACTTTGGAAACGGGGATTGGGGTTCAAATCCTGATCAGGGTAGGGTGGATGGCTCACCCAGGAAGGGCTCTCGCGACCCAACGTGCTGGGTCATTTGATCAAAATCTTGACCCAAAGTGCTGGGTATAAATAACCCAGCATGGGCTTGGCTCATTTTGGAGCTAGCGCTCGGTTAGCTACTTCACCCAATTTGGGTTACTTTTAACCAAGCAGTTTTAAGAGTGTATTAACACTTCAAATTAATCATTCTTGACTTTAGGGCCGTAGCCTAAACTAGTACGCCGCTCAAAATGTTCAGTTTTTTAACGCCTTTGGGCCACGGGGCAGTTTGTATTAATTCAGTACAAGATGCGCAGTTATAATATAGCTTTTTGCCACTAGGTGGTGATAAGGCATCAGTCAGTTATTTACATTTACACATTAAGTTGAAGAAGAAATACAACCATGAAAGTTGTGGACACAAATTTGAAAAGAAAAACCAAACCAAAGGTTTTGACAAAGCTCACTTAAAGATGAAAAAAAATTCCATCCTTTTTGCTGGGCTAAAAGTTATTGTAGTAATAAGCTTGACACTCTAAGCTTATTTTACTTCAGCAATTATTTTCCTGTTTGGCATCTTGTTGGGTGTCAGTTTACAAAACATCAATAAATGTCTTTTTGATGATCATATAGGATAAGGTTATTTATTAGGACATTGTTTTAGATTTTTCAACATTAAGTGTATTTGATTGTTATTGATTACAAACATAACAACAGTCAACGCAAATCATGGGCGGCCATTTTGTACAGGAAAGGTTGGTCTCAAGGTCAAAAAGGTTAAGAACCGCTGTCAAAAATATACAATTCAGACCTTAAAATTTTTTTTAAAGACAATAATTGGATGACAATTTAAGTTAACAATTACAAAATTTGAGTACATGGTGCCTTGAGATAAGGGTTAAATTTGTTCCTTGACCACGCTCGTAACTAAGAACTCTCCTATCTCAAATCAATAATCTTTCTTCATTGAAATTAATGTAAATACCATTCACCTGTTCAAGCCTCGCAAAAAAATAAAGTTTGCACACACAAAAATTTTAATGTGTTTTTTATTATTATTACAAAAATAGCCCACAATATTATTGTACTTTATAAAACCATACAGTCATGACATAATTATAGTAAATTAAATTTAAAAAATAAAAATAAAAATGTCCATTTTTTTCCCCTTCAATATAATGGTCATTGTCTGCTCTTTCTGGTGTGCACATTGACCACCAGGGGGCAGCATAACACAGACAAACAGATAACCTACTCAGAAAGTTGCAATAGTATTAGTCCTTCTTTGCAGAGGAAAAAGAAGATATATCGGTGAGTGTTGTTATAGTGTCTACACGTGTTGCTCTATTTATTTTCAAATATCTGTTGCTTAAAGCAACACTAAGGAACTTTCAGTTTACGTTGATTATGGCGGCACCATATGGACAAAAGCGGTATTGTTATGTCTAAAGGAAGACCACATTTCCTATAAGGACAAGCGCATTGCGTCGTGTTTTTTTTAGCTCATGCCAGCAAGTGAAATCCGGGACAATGTTGATCTTTGACACTCCTTTCATCAAGGTATAACTTCCCTCTTTCTTTTTTGTCTCCTCAGACATATGCCGTAAAGCGTTCATCACATTTATAGTTTTTTGTGTGGCAGTGATGTTCGATGTTTCATCAGAAGAATTATGAAAAGATTTGATTGAGGTTGAAAAACTCCTTAGTGCTACTTTAAAGGATTCCAACACTGCAACACCAATGCTATTTGTTAGCCTGTTTATGGTGGTTTGCATTGTTTGTTAGCATTGGGCTAAACAAACTAAAGCAATGCTTCAAAGCTCTGTAGTTATTTTAAATACACATCTAATTCTGGGAATAAACAGCTTGGAGCCTCTTTTGAAGACTTGCTTACTATTTGCAGAATTGTTGTGGGTGTGATGATATTTCAAACTTGTAAATTTATCTTGACTTGTGAGGCTTATTTGAACTTCGAACGTTCTGAGGAGTTCCGCATGCCGTCGTGACGTCTTTTGTTGTTTTATTCATCAAAACTTTGTAAACAATCCACGTGTGTACACTGCGGGGGCATTCCAATCACGCCTCACCTCAGTGATGTTTTTTGTTGTTGTTGACTTCCCGCGGTGTGATTAAAGAAAAGCATGTATTGTCTGCTGCCATCCATCACCCCCCCAAAACCCCCCTCCCTTCGCCCTCATCTCTCCTCACCAACAGGCGGACATTTGAATTCTTTCTCTGTGCGCAGTGGGCAGAAACAAGCACCGCAACGTATGTGGAGTAGATTGAATCCTCTTACACGGGATTCTTGTTTTGTTTTTTCCTTCTTTCCTTCCTCCCACCTCTTATTGTTATTATTATTGAGGTGGGGGAGGAGATGCGCCATTCGGACGGATGCCGCCACAGCGCGTAAAAAGCTGCGGATGCTCCCCCAGCGCGCGTCCAAGGTTGCACTCGTAAAAGTTTCCCAAGCACGCCGCGCCCGAGTCGCCCGAGTCGCCTCCTCTCCTTCTCGCAGCCCCCGCAAGCAGGCTGGACGACCACCAGGTTCGCCGGACTCAGCCGCTCCGCAGGGCGCACATGATCGCCACCGGCGTGTGCGGCGTGGCGCTGGTCCTGGTTCTGGTGGTGCTCATCCCGGCCATGGTCAACTCCGCCGGAACCCCCGCCCGCTACGAGATGCTCGGCGCCTGCCAAATGGTGTGCGACCCCCACGGGACCACCGCCGCATCCGCCTCTACGGCGCCGGCGAAAGCGGCCGGCGAGCCGGTCAAAGACAACCGGCTGGTGCAGTCGCTGCCCACCTTCATCCAGGGTCCGCAGGGCGAGCCGGGACGCGCGGGGAGGACGGGTCCCAGGGGCCCCGCGGGCGAGCCGGGCCCGCCCGGACCCGCCGGCCCACCCGGGGAACGAGGGGCGCCCGGTGCCGCGGGTGCGCCGGGTTTGAGCGGACCCACCGGGGCCATCAGCGCGGCCACGTACAACACGGTGCCAAAGATCGCCTTCTATGCGGGACTCAAGAAGCAGCACGAGGGCTACGAGGTGCTCAAGTTCGACGACGTGGTCACCAACCTGGGCAACCACTACGACCCCGCCACCGGCAAGTTCACCTGCTCCATCCCGGGGATTTACTACTTCACGTACCACGTGCTGATGCGAGGCGGCGACGGGACCAGCATGTGGGCCGACCTCTGCAAGAACAACCAGGTGAGCCCGACGTCACAACAACCTTGAAAATGACACATTCGTGCTTTTTGGGGATTCGTATGGACACTTTTTTTTTTTTTTTTACGCGCGGCTTTCACGCACGCGCGTCACGCACATCCGTTTAACCTCATTTGCATAATGAAAGCCATTAAATACGCCACAAAGCCATAAACTGTATGAATCATAAATTACTCTTAAGCACATGTCGTTTCATGTTATGGAATTGTTCACGTGAACATCATTTCTTTTAATATTTTTCTTTCATATGTTCAGGTGCACTCAAGTCAAACTTGACCCCTTTAATATTTCATATGAACTCAAAAGACATTTTTATTAGGTAACCTACCTGCACAATCTCATGAGAGCCAAAATAAGAATAAGGTCTAAAAACGATAAGGATAGCGGGATGGGTGATAATTATATCAACAATGGACAAAGTAAACATGACCATATTTTGTAAAAAGTCCAACAATAATATATTTCACACTTTCCAATAATAAAATGAAAGTTAAGACAGTAAAAAATATTTAAAAATATATATTATATATATATATATATATATTATATATATAATATATATATAAATATAATATATATATATATATATATAATATATATATATAATATATATATATATATAATATATATATATATACATACATATATATGGCCTATTAAAAAAAAATTATGTAATTTTTTAACAATATTTGAAGTATTTTCCAAAGTGACACGTAACATGTATTATGTATTTATGTCTAAATGAGTATGTTGTCCAAATGTAGCTTCAATGAGTAAATAGATACTGCATCTATTTACATATAACCACGAACCCCACATGGTTGTTGTACATATAGACATATGGTTAAACTATACAATCATCTTTTAGTTCAAATTGGGAGCTGATCCTAATATTCTGCTTTCCCCAAATTACCAAAATATTAAGTTGATGCAATGGGCTTCTAAACATTAACATATACATTTTTTATTTTACATTATTTTTATTTGTATTTTTAACAAAAAAAAAATAGGTTTACCTTTTTCCCCTCTGTGTACACATGTGCTCTACAAATGTGATTTATTATTATTTACATCAATATCAAATTTAAAAGAAGCATCATTTTCGATGTGGAATGTCAGTGTACCTAATAAAGCGCCCCCTACTCAGGTGCGCGCCAGCGCCATCGCGCAGGACGCCGACCAGAACTACGACTACGCCAGCAACAGCGTGGTTCTGCACCTGGAACCCGGCGACGAGATCT
The DNA here is from genome assembly GCF_051991255.1 of Vanacampus margaritifer. Taxonomy (NCBI): domain Eukaryota; kingdom Metazoa; phylum Chordata; class Actinopteri; order Syngnathiformes; family Syngnathidae; genus Vanacampus; species Vanacampus margaritifer. Next base: position 7,602,566 of record NC_135433.1, on the reverse strand, counting down.
ACATCAAGCTGGACGGCGGCAAGGCGCACGGCGGCAACAACAACAAGTACAGCACCTTCTCGGGATTCATGCTGTACGCCGACTGAAAACAAAAGCAAGCGGCTCCTTCTCTCTCCCTTTCGTTCTCTCTCTCGCTCGCTTCCTCCCTCGCACGCTCCATCACTTGTTGGATTAGTAGAGACAGAGCTTCACATCGTCCTTGTCCACCAAACGAGCCTGCCGGGGAGATTGTAATGTAATTGTTGACATGTAGTCTGATTGGTGTCAAGATGGATGAACCGTGAAGCGCTGCCATGTTATAATGTAGCCGCTGCCGTGTAATATAACACGCTATACACATGTGTGTCTTGAAGCTGAATTATACCCAACAGTCACGCACCCGAGAATGCATTTTTTTTTAGCACCCTTGGATTTGTTATAAGTAACTCAGACGGCATGGTTTGGTGGGGTTTTCAACTTTAATTGAGCCAAAGTACAAAATTCGAAAACTCGGTGTAAAAGAAATCACAGAAACTGAAGCCATTAGTCTGTTAAATGGAAAAGTACTGCTTTGCCGCCATCTAGTGGCATCTATAGGTAAATGTAATCATTTGGGGGACAATGTTTGGGAATCTTGGTATAAACTGACATATTAAAGGGGAAGTCAACCTTAAAATTTCTTGACAATAATATGCTATATGCGACCTTGCTAGTCTGAACATGACATTCTGATCAATATTACATTTGTGGAATATGAGTTATGAGTTATGCGTTATGCCGACTGAAGATGACATCACAGTTGCTCGGGTCTCACGTAACGACCAATCACAGCTCCGCTTCAGAAAAAAGGTGAGCTGTGATTGGTTGTCGCCTGAGCAACTGTGATGTCATCTGCAGTTGACAGCAACTGGTAAAATGGCCGCCTGCTGAGATGGATAAAAAAATGGCTGGATTTTGCTGCTTAACACAATATTAACCAAAATAGCAAATTTAGACAAGTGGGGCTGCATAGAACATATTATTGTCAATACATTTGGGGGGGGGGGTTGACTTCCCCTTTAAGAGTGATTTTTTTCTCTCTTTTTCTCTCTCTCTGATCTGCTTGGAAAACTGTTGACAATCATAAATGTTAAAATCTGTTTACTATGTCTGATTATCCTTTTCCAATCAATCAACCAATGCCCAATTATCAGATGTGTCTAAATGGTATATATATAAAGGGATAATCGTGAGCATTTTTCGTCCCTTTCGATGACTCAGCAAAAAATTGGAGGCACATACAAGATATTATTGCCAAAAACATTTCTGACTTGACTTCCACTAGACAAGAAACCTTAAATTTTGTGTGTATAGTATAGTTGGATGGCACCTACCTGAGGGAAGTCAAGTCAAGTGACCCGTAAGAGGTGGTGACCAGGATGTGGAGGGTTAGAGAGTATTTTGCTTGTCCCTCTTGGTTCTTGCATGTCCTCAAGAGTGGGAAGTGGGGGTACCGATGATTTTTCCGGCAACATAATCATAGCAAAAATGTCTTATGTATTTGTCTATTAACATGAGAAGGCAAGCAGAGAGGGGAGGGGTGAGCAGTTACGCATAGAGGAGGAGGAAGGCTGCGAAACGAAAGAGGCACTGCACAAACACGGATGCCTTTTTGATCTGTTAATGTGCATTGTCTTAAAAAAAAATAGGGCCAGCGGGTACTCGTTAGCCCCAAGGACAACATACGTAGTCCACGGGTTTGTTCTAAAAATAGCTCACCACTGGGACTTACTCAGAAGAAATAAAATAGAAGAGTAATTTTCCGTACCACAGTCTATATTTGCTTTAAAATAAATGACATTGTGCTCAATGAAAAAAAGTTTTTATTTACCCAAATATTTCACGAAAAGTCATTTCAGATCTGTAATTTAAATACCGTGATATTGTTGCTCACTGTTATCATAAATGCCTAGTGCAATAACCCACGTAAATTCCGGAAATCTGCAAGTAATTGGGGGGGGGGGGGGGGATTTGCCTAAAAATGCCACATTATGCCAAAGCACTACTTTTGTTTCAGTCAGTCTAAAGAAGCCCCTCCCTTCACTTCAACATCACACGCTCCCTGGCACAAAGATGCCCTATAATGGCGCCAAAGCACTACTTTTCTAATTGACAAGAGCGAAATCTCCTTCCCCTCATTTCACCATCACACATTTTTGGGGACCAAGATGGCGCCCAAGCACACATTTTCCATTGGACGTGGCTTTGACGCCATTTTAGTGCAGGAATGTGTGTGTGTGTGAATAATTACAAGACCCCCTCTAAAGAGACCTTTGTTTACATTCTTGCGACCAATAAGAGAAGAGCGTGATGTCACATGTAGGCTGTTAAACATTTTGGATCACTGATTATTTTTCAAGAAGCAGAACCAAACGAAAGAAATATTTCTGTGATTTTATTTGGATTTTTTTTTTTTCCGAAGCAATCTGGAGTGACGCACGATTCTCAAAAGCTGCCATCTTGAAATCTAAAATGCGATTCTTCTCGTCCAACGTGACAGTTGGTCGGGCGGCACGTCGGCCAAACGGTTCGTCAGCACACATGACAGCAACGTGTCCTTCACCTCCCCCAACCCCACCCCGTGACACGCCATTCATCCACCCGCTGTCACCACCACTCCCTCCCAAATATGAATATCATATATAATTTACAGTTTTAATCCTCCCGCAAGATTCATCAAAAGTTTGGCCCCGACCGCGGCGGCCATTGATCACGGCGCGAAGTCACCCTGTGAGGCCACCTGTTCCCAGACCGGAGAGGAGAGCGCGTCCTTCATCTGGGCCCTCCCGTCGGACGCGCCGCCGAGGGGCCGGCTCGGCTCGTCTGCCGCCGCCGTGGCGACGTGAAAGCGGCCGTTGCATACTGATGAGCGGCAGCTACACTGAACACACGCGTGTGCTTTTGTGACACGATCCGGAAGTTTGTTTGTTTGCAGTTTGGAGTGGTGACGGTGAATGAATGCTGACAGCCGATGACAGTAAATGTATGTAATCCTAATATGAAATAAATTCACGTACTGAGACTCTGTGGACTACAAAGCTATTCCTATGTTGTGTTAGAGTGAATTTTGATTTGATGAATGAGTGCCTAAAAACTTGAGAAAAGGGTTGTGCGGGATATCGATACTAAAAGAGTACCGCGATACTGCGTCGTAAACACTGGTCCAATTTTGGTGGCTGTGCAGTTTGACTGATAGCAAACGTTCCTTTAACTTATTTATTGCCATAAATTCATTAAAAAAATAAAAATAAAAGATTAACAAATAATAAAAATAATTATATATATATATATATATATATATATATATATATATATATATATATATATATATATATATATATATATATATAATTATTAAAAATTAGGGGCAAGCGGCGATTAAAAATTTTAATTGTAATTAATCGCATGACTTCACTAGTTAACTCACAATTAATCACAAATTTTACATCTGTTCTAAATGTACAATGAAAAAAGTTTAGGCTTTCATACTCTTGTTACAAAAGTGGGAAAAAATGTTAAACTAAAAAAAATAGTTAAAATAATTTTTTGACGTTTATAGTAGTCAATGGCAGTGAATGAATTAAAAAAAAAAAAGAGAGAGAGAAAATAAATTATTACAAATTTGGGGCATCAGGCGATTCAAGTTTTTAATCCCAATTAATCACATGACTTCACTAGTTAACTTGCCATTAATCACAAATTTCATATCTGTTCTAAATGTACAATAAAAAAAATTCTAGGTTTTCATACTCTTGTTAACAAAATTGGAAAAAAAGTGTTAAAACTAATAAAAATAGTTCAAATAAAGTTTTGACGTTTATAGCCGTCAATGGCAGTAAATATGAAGCAAACATGCTTGTTTCAACGTATTTTTTTGGGGGTCACACCAAGTTTACTAACTGATGTGAAAGAAAGAACCAAATAACGGAATTTCGCTAGCTTACGGGCTAATAAAAATGCATTGGTAATTCTAAATCTTTAAACAACACAAATTATGAAGCAAAATATGACCACATGCTTTGTTTTAGGAGGGCATGAGCATGAAGAAATGACCTTATTCCACCCATTCAACAAAAAAAAAATGCACATGGAATCCAAATGTGTCCAGCGTATAAATCACTGTGGGCTACTTACACTACTTAATTTCATCATCATCATCATCATCATCCTAAGCGACAAAATTGCACCCTGTGATTGATCGAAGGCTCAAATTAATTCATTACGGTCACATCGCATCTCAAAGTTGGCTCGTCACCCCACCATGAAAAAAAAAAAAAATCATTATGGCTTCATTAGACAAATGAGAAACTGCCTGGCCTTTTTTTCTTCCCGTGCTTCATTTGAAGGTGAGCCAGCGTTTGGGGTTGTCCACCAAGATCTTGTCCACTTGCGTCTGCGAGATGCCCCGCGTCAACATCTTGGGCACGATGTTGCGGAGGATGTGCGAGTAGCCGTGGCCGCCGTACTTGCACAGCCGGTCCTTGGTGTGGATGTCGTGAGCGATCACAATCTTGTCCTCGTAGCCTTCTTTCACCAGGAAGGCCAAGCTGAACGTGCAGGAAGAGGAGGAGGGGAGGGAGGGGGAAAACAATGGAGCACTTTAAACTCAGTCCTCCTGAGTCTCTCGGGTCAAATATCATCCAAGATCAATAGTCTGTTATTTTCATGTAAACATCTCAGAGGAATGAATGAGTTGTATATTTGCACACAAAAAAAACAGGTAACAGTCTGTTGAGAAAAAGCCAAATACATTTTTGAAAATGTACAGTATGTATAATTTTTAACTTGGATATTTTTATGTTTTAAAAATATTTTCTCAAAATCTAAAATAATTTTGAGGAAAAAAAAAGACATTCCTTTTCAAGAGTATATTTTAAAGAAATATATTTAATTGTAAAAAGTTCTATTGTTTGCAAAACAAGTTGTATATTTCTAACAATTTTTTTTTTAAGTTTTCAAAAAAGTTACATGAGAATTCAGTTGAATGTTTTTGATTTTTTTCTAAAAAAATCAAGAAAAAAATGTTTAGAAAGTTTTTTGAGAAAAAAATGACTTGATAATTCAGCTTTATATTTTTGATTTTTTTCTAAAACAATCAAGACAAAAAGTTGTATGTTTTAGAAAGCTTTTTGTTTTGTTTAAGTTTGTTGTTTTTTTTAGGAAAAAAGCTGTAAATTTATGAGAAAAAAAGTTACTTCAGAATTCAGCTTTATATTTTAGATTATTTTTCTAAAACAATCAAGAAAAAAAGCTGTATGTTTTGGAATTTAAAAAAAATAATTAAGACAAAAAGTTGTCTTTAAAAAGTTGTTTTTTGTTTAGTTTTGTTGTTTTTTTAGGAAAAAAGTTGTAAATTTATGACAAAAATGTGACTGGTATGTTTCAGGAAAAAAGTTGCAAGTCATATATTTTTAGTGTTAAAAGAAAATATTTTAAAGCAAAAGATTTTTATATTTTCCCAAGTTCTGAATATTTTTAATAACTTATTAAATTTAACAAGACTATTATTATTAAGCATTATTGATTTATTTGTCTACTAATAGTTATACAACGACCTGTAAATAATAAAACAAAAAATATAACAAGCCATTTTTGGCCTCCTTTATCATACTTAAATTTTTACACGTATACCTATTGCGCAATGCACATTTTTGATTTTCTTTTAGTGTATTTATTTATGTTAATCGCTTACCTTTTATGTTGCACCATAAGACCGAAAAAAAAAATGTACCTGGCAATAAATGGCTTTTGAGTCTGATGACATTTCACAGCGCCAATCAAACGCGAGAATTAATATTATTGGTTATTCTTGACGTAACTCTTGTCTTGGATGCGAAGTGAATGTGCAGGCCGGTCGGGACTGACGTGTTGACTCTCTGGCTGTCACTGGGCATGTCCACGTCCCGGTTGAAGACGTAGTTGAGCGTCTCCAGTCCAAACAGATCGTATTCCAGGTAACTCCCCATCTCGGCGAAGTCCAGCAGTTCCGCGTGGTTGAAGATGGTCCTGCAACGGCAGATCATTATGTAATGAACTCATAAAAAATAAACAAATAATAATAACAAATAAATCAGGAGCCTTTGGAACAAAAGTTAATCATAGAAGGATTTACCACCCTATAGAGTCAAAGGACAAGTCGTAAAACTTAATGACAGCTGGAATTTAGCACCCGCTGCTTGCTAACACGATTCACAATTTCAAATTGCTTAACCTAACGAGATATCGCCAAGAAAAAAAAGATCATCTCCTTTTTGAAAAAGTTTTATTTTTCTGAGAGAAAAAGATGAATATACTTTTTTTTTAATCATGTCATTTTTTTTTTAATATTTTTTTTTGCAAAAAAAAGTTAATTCTGTGTATATGTTAAAAAAACACACACACACAAACAAGAATAAAAATATATTTGTTAAAAAATGATACTTTGTACCAGTGATGGGAAAATGAAGCTTCATGAAGCACTTGTGCTTTTTTTTTTTACTCCTCTAGATGGTGCTATTGGTTTAAATATAAAGGCTAATGCAATGAAAACTTATTACATCTTTAAACCAATAGTGCCATCTAGAGGAGTCAAAAAATATCACAAGTGCTTCATAAAGCTTTATTTGTCCGTCACTACTTTTTTTACAACATAAGTTTTTTTCTTTCTTTTCGTTGTACAATGAGCCACTGAACGAGACCAAGCTCTGCTGTCAATAGCCCAAATCCATAAATATATATATATATATATATATATATATATATATATATAAAATACCCCCCCCCCCCCAACACCCACAAAAGGTGTTGGCAATTGGTTATAGGCACCACAAGATGGTGACAATGCGTTTAAAACAGAGAGGATTATAAAGCATCAACACCATGCTTCAAGCATGTACATAATCATGAAGCCATGTTACATAAATGACTAAATATTGAGTTGAGTTATTCAACAAATAATCCACTTTCATCTGAGGGGCTCGTCAATAACATTAACTAGCATGCTAGCCTAATAGCACACCAGCAAAAATGAAAAAATGTGACCGTGAATAAGTGGCAGTTCACATTATTTTCAAGGAAATACGTAATCTTACAATTCTGATTTATTAATATATATTTTCAAGAAAAAGTTATATTTTTTCAAGAAGTAAAATTTTTTAGATTTTTTGGGGGGGATGATAGATATCATCCCGACTAGAGGAGGGGGGTCATAAATTTGAGAAAAAAGCAACGTGAGATTTATATTTGAGAAAACAAATATTTTCACGCACAAAAAAAAGGGGGGGGGATCATTTTTAGAAAATAATATACATTTTCAGGAAAAACTTTTGAGTCAAAGAATGAAAGTTTTTTGAAAGGACTGTTTTTTTTTTGTTGTTGAGCAAACCACCACACCATCACTGGTTCCGGGTTCGTGTTCTCACTATTTTTTGGATTTGTATGGTACAGTTCTCAACTATTTTGTTCTGCCTCCAGTTTATTTTGGCTGTAATTCCACTGTCGACCACTAGATGGTGGCATACTATTTAATTTGACACTGAAAATATGAGGACGAAAGAAAACAGGAAGTATTTCAGGTCAGTCTAATTTTTGCTTTGGATGATTGCCAAATTCTCTTTTTAATCCTGCTTTTTATGTCTACGGAAAGTGACCGATGTAGATTAATTTGATAATGAACATCTTTGGGAATGATTATTGATATATTGTGCGATCATATGTCAGTTTTGGCAAAAAATGGGATTTGTTTACGTAATATAGTTGTTGAGAAAAAGGATTTTGAAGAAAAAAAAAAGACTTGTACTATATACGTTCCATAAAAAAAAGGGCGTAATTGTAACCTGATGAAAAATAACCACATGCTGCTTCACCAACAAAAGATCCTCACCTGTCCAGGTGGGACATGACCGTCTTGCTGATGTCGCCGCCCGCCTCCTGGAGGATGCGGACGACCTCAGCCGGAGCGGCGGCGTTGCGGCCGGGATGGATGATGACGGGGCAGCCCAGCTGGGCCTGCGCGTGTGCGGCCGCACGCAGCACCTTCCGCTCGCTGTCCGTGATGGGCCAGCCGGTGCCGATCTCGCCAATCACGCCGCAGCGGATGTCCGTGCCGTCGGCGCCGTGCAGGACCTCGCCTACCATGATGTCCGTGAGCTGGGAAAGAAAACACCAACTAAGGTCGGGTACAAAAGTTTTCCAAGTGACACGTGTGAAGGAAAAAATAAATAAATCAATCACATTTAATGAAGAACAGGACTTCATTTCAAATTGACAGTTTGGTCTGTAACACGTCAGAAAATAAGAACAAAATTATATGATTGTTTTTTTTATTCAACCCAAAGATAAATCAACCCACTTTCACAGAGGACTAAAGAAATTGAATATTAACAGTTGAGAAGCTGAAATTTCAAGCATTTGGACAATTTTAAATAAAAAAAGATATCTAAACGATTCATCAATAATTAGAAATAATGAGCAATTAATTTGGTAATTGATTAGTTGTCAATTAATCGTTGCACCTCTAATTAAGATTGATAAATTATTCACGAGGAAATTCTGGAAACAAGTATAAAATTGTGAAAAGAATACAATACTAATAAACGAAAACAACATCAAAGACAGATTCAAGGTGTTAAATATTAGTGCATTTTTTTTGCCAAATATATATATTTTTACTTTTCATGAACTATTTGTGCATTTTATCAAAGATTTATGTACTTTTTCTTAAACATTTTTCTATCCTTGTCAATGTCTGTTAACTTTTTCGTAATATTTCAAGATTTTCCCCCCCGTATATTTGTTTTTATTATATATGTATATATATATATATGTATATATATATATATATATTATAGTATTACAGCATTTTAAAAAACTATATATTTCTGTATCATTTCCCTAATGTTTGATAATTTTTTGGTCCTAATATCTTTGCAATTTTTTCTCCTATAGTTGTGAATTTTTATGTCAAACATTTTAGTTTTTTCTAAGGGATGGGCCAATACCGGTAGCGATTCCAATCCCATGGATTAGCTGCACATTTTTCAGTTTTAGTGATGCTCAGTAATGATCATGTTAATAATCGAATAATTTGTCAATTGTTTTTTGATTAATTGATGAATCCGATTTTTTAAAAATCAGTCCAGTTTTTTGATTGGCAACAAACTAGTTTTTCTTGGATTTGTTTATTTTTTTATTTTTTGGTTGTGTAAGGTGTTTTTTGGGTGTATTTTTTCTAATATTTAGGGATTTTTTTTCCCCTATACATTTTTTTCCCCTTATAGTTTTTATTTTTATTTATGTTTTTACATCAAATACTTTATTTTTTTTTCTCTAGTATTTGGGCATTTGTTGTAATTAAAATATCATATTATGATTGAGCATTTTATGTATTTTTCCTCTAATATTAGAAAGATCCCCCACCTCTGATATTTATTTATTTATTCAGTATAATTTTGTATTTATACATCAAATATTTCCATCTTCTTTAACTTATCATTTGTGTATTGTGTATTCATATTAAATTACATTATTTATTTGGCATTGTTCGAGTATTTTATTGTATTAATTTTCTTGATGTTACTGATTCATTATTTTAACTGTCTTTGTTTTTATATGTGCGATTTTATTCTGTCTTTTTTTAAGGACAGCACTTTGTATGTAGCTATGGTTGTTTTTAAAGTGCTCTATATATAAAGTTAAGTTGAACATGCGCACCTTCTCCACACTCATCTTCCTGGTGTCGGCCGAGTGCGTACAGTCCACGTAGTAGCCGGCCCCCGCCACGATGTTGACCCCGGTCTCCTTGGCCAGCTTTCTGAGCGTGGGCAGGTCCCGGTCGATGCCCGTTGTGGTGTTCTCCACCACGCTCCCGCCGCCCGCCTTCCTGTAGGCCAGCAGCTCGTCACGCACGGCCTCCGTCTCCTGGCACAGGAGCAGGTTCTCGTGGCAACTGTACGGGTTCTGCCTGAGCCAGTGCGCGTGGCGCATCTGGAGGGGGTTCTCGGCCGGTAGGCGGTTCTCCGGCGGCGGGGCGACGTAGCAGCACTCAAAGGTCATGGTTAGGTGCTCATGGGTCATGGTGCGGCCCAGCTGGTCCGGGTCCAGCTGACCCAGGACGGTCTGGACCTTACCGCTCATCTCGGTCATGACGGCTCGTCAACCTAAAACGGAGTGCATGCAAAACAATATTGTGTTAATGTTTGACAGTGTGCCAGACAGTGTGAGAGATGCATGACAGGGAAACAGACAAGCTCAACAGAGCGCAAACCTTTGGACTCCAGAATACTAAACGACTCAAACTCGCCTCTGAACTTCACTTTGTCAACTTTGTTACCATTTATTTTGTCAACTTTTTTTCCAACTCTAGCCACCACTGAGCTGATAACAGGAAGTTAGAGTCGCGCTATTATTTTGAAAAGGAAGCGCTTCGGGACATTAACGACCTATTTGGGGCTCACTTGACTTTTCCAATAGAGGCTGAACACGCTACAAATCGATTAGTTTCGGCCAAAACGGTTTACAGATCGCTGGCGTTGTAACAAGTCGATAAGTACAAGTTCAAGTTTTAACGAATTGAAGCCTGAAATTTGTTTAATGCGTGGGAAAAAAGTGCTGACCTTAAATCCGCGACTCGGGTCTTCCCCCTACTTGGATTGCAAACCAGCGGGATTACATGATAGCAGGTTGGTGAGGAGGAGATTTTACATTTTACATTTTGCATCGCGAGATTTTACGAGATTTACAAGCGGTCTGTTTAAATGTCATGAACCTGCAGTATATTATTAGCCGTCCATTTCCTGAACTGGTCGCTTAGTTTTAATATTATATTATATTATATTATTGGTGAATGTGAGGTTTAATTGTAAAGCGCTTTGGGCACCATATGGTGTAGTTAAAGCGTTATATAAATGCAATCTATTTACCATATTATATTATTTTGTATTATATTATATTGTATTGTATTGTATTAAATTATATGAATGCCAAAAATACAAAACATTTTCCATTTTACTTGTTTTATTTGAATATTTATTGTTTATTCGATTTATTTCATATTTGATTTATTTATTTATTTATTTATATTTGATTTAATTATGCAAACAGAACATTATATTGAATTAATGAACAGTTTATTACGTGCATGATTTTGCATGATCATCTACTTTTTAAACTTGAATTACAATATTTTATTTATTGTACTGTACTCACAATATTACATTAAATTATGTTAACAGAAGAGGAAAAACTTTCCTTACTTTATTTATTTTAAATATTTTGCTGTACCGCACTTAAAACATTTAACTTTATTTACCCCAAAATATCATTTCTATCTGGCATGATATGATCCTAATTATTTTTGGTGCAATTATTAAGTCACTATAAATGTACTGACTAATTTGAATTAGCCTTTGTGACTATCGCGATAGCGACGATGATGGCGGCGATGATGATCATGATGATGATTAGGACTATCTTCACATAATATCTTCAACCTGCGGCCTCACAGTCCAAGCCTTCTAGAAAATGGTTGGATGGCCCAACATTTTCTCAGCCTCTTTGTTGCGACAAAACACTGTGAAAAATTTGTCACGTTATCCCCTCTTCTGGTCATCTGGTTGGCTATCCGCCAAGTTGCAATGGTGACTGATCACAGGGTCGACCCGTTGACCAATGCTCCTGTTGGAGGCCATCTGGCTCCGACATGGCCGAACCTACTCATACTGTGCTCACTACAATAACAGAGTTATGGAGTGGATAGGTTGTTACATATATACTACGAACACACACACACACATACAGGTTTGTTTTACTATCTTTGTGGGGCCATCTCATTGACATAATGCATTTCCTAGCCCCTTGCCTTAACCCCAACCATCAAAAATGATTGCCTACCCCCATTTCTTACCCTAACCTCAACCATAACCCAATTCAAACCTAAACTCTAAAACCAAGTCTTGACCCCCAAAAAGAGATCTAAACTTGTGGGGCCCAGCAAAATGGCCCCGCATGGACGGGTGGGCCCCACAACTCTGTGAAATCCTGAAATGTTGGCCCCACTATCTAAGAAAAACAGGACCACACACACACACACACACAGGTTTGTTTTACTATCTTTGTGGGTCTAGCGCAATGACATAATGCATTTCCTAGCCCCTTCCCGTTACCCCAACCAATAAAAATCATTGCCTACCCCTTATTGCTTACCCTAACCTCAACCATAACCCAATTCAAACCTAAACTCTAAAACCAAGTCTTGACCCCCAAAAAGAGATCTAAACTTGTGGGGCCCAGCAAAATGGCCCCGCATGGACGGGTGGGCCCCACAAATCTGTGAAATCCCGGAATGTTGGCCCCACTATGTAACAAAAACAAGACCGCACACACACACATACACACACACACTGGACCAATGACAAATACAGTAGTCAAAGTTCACATGTTAAATGAGCAGCATGTTACTCATACACTGTGACTATGGAGCCTCCGCAGGATTCCTCATTAGTGACAAAAAGCAGAGTGACACTCATTTGTCTGTTTCAGACACACATCACCACCGGGACAGTCTCTTCGGGAGGGATGAATAACCCCCCACTAACAATATCCGCACTAAACTACCTCCAAGAAAGCACTGTCTGCAGGATTATAATATGTACGCTTCATTTTCATGCAATGCAGTTTACTGTATGTACATCATTGCATACTGATGGGATTGCACATTAGCAGTATACAATTCATAAAACATTCAGTTTATTTTTTATAACCCTTTATCATATATATACTAAACTTACTTACTCCTCATTAAGTAATACTAGAATCCATTAAAAAAAATATATATATTTTTTTTTTAGAACAACACATCCAACAAATAATCTATGTATAATATATTTTATCAAAAAGTAATAATTACGGTCAAATCATATTTTTTTTTTTCTTCAGCTCACTTAATATCACAGTTATCTACCTTTATTTTATTTTATACTCACATTTGTTCTTCTATTTTCTTTTCGGTTGCAGTGATTCATCGTGAATCCAAGGTCTGTCTTGTTATTTGCACTCTGGCGCTACCTGTAGACTGATAGAAGCATGTATTTGTGTTTAAAATTTGTTTTTTTCTAACTTTGCGTACAATATTTTATTTTCTGCACATAAAAAGATTTTCTTTCCCTTAAGATCACATTTTATTTACTTATTTTCATTTCTTTACATCGTTTTGTTTATTTTATTTTACTTAGTTTTGTTTTTATTTGATTTATTTTAGTCTATTTCGAATTTAATTTACTTTATGTAAAGTATTTAATTTTCTTATCGGTAAAAATGAATTTTACTTGAAATATTATTCTATTGGTCAAAAATATCAATTTTATAAAGCTGATTGCCTGTATTGCCTTCATTTTGTTTTTGCCATCGTATTTTACTTTAAATGTTTTATTGTTTACATAAAATATATTTTTAATTAATACTGCATTTTTTCTATAATATTTATTAACTTAAAATATTTTATTAGATTTTATTTAAATTATATATATATATATATATATATATATATATATATATATATATATATATAATTTTTTTTTTTTTTACTTCTTCCTTTTTTCCTTTTTTTTTTTAACTTTAAGATAAATTTTATTTAATCGTCATATTTTTTTCGTTAGAGTATCACAACCCTAACCTTGCCAGCAAGCTGAATTCTCGCGGTATTTGTGAGTTCACAAACTCCGGAGAATATATGACAATGTGAAGAACTCCCTTGAGTGAATCACAATGATCAATCTGCCTTGTGAGGTGAACACAACCCTTGCAGCAAACAATGTTGCATTCAGTGGCGTTTGACACTAGAGGGTGCTAGTGTGCTGCTCTCCCGTCCCAGCTGGTTTACAGGCTCACATAGAAGGGGACATAAATTTAATAAAGAAATGAAATATTCTAATAAAAACACTTCAAAATATATGTATAGAAGTGTTTAGATGAGCAGGAAATATTTTTTTCCTGCTCATCCACACAGTTATAACGTGTATTTTTTTTTTTTGCAGTTCTCTTTTTTAAAACCATTTATTGAACATATAAAAATAATAGAAATATCAGTCAATCCAATTTACATAAATCACATTAATTTAAAAAAAACAAAAACAGAAAAAAAACATTTAAGTATCTCCAAGAGGCGTTTTTTAAGAAATAATTCTGCATGAATATTAATTATCAAATGACATTTCTTATTTGTTACAAATTTAAGAGACTTTCAATTTCAATCAGAAACAATTTCAATAAAGGTTTCAATTAAAAAAAAAAAATACACCTATGGATATAGAATTTTCCCAATAAAACATACATGTTAACATGTTAAAGTTGACAATTTTTTGTTCTTAGACTCAAAAAGGGTAACAATGTTGGAGCGACTCCAAGCTTCCTTGTCGCTCCCGAGAGAGTCCGGCATACATCACCTGTCATGTGACCCCAACACCCACGCATCACAGCAACCACACGCACATACCACGTGACATATGCTATGGCGCCTACACACCAGCCCCTTAATTATTACTTAAGCGTTATTTGACCATTTTTTGGCTTTTTGTTGGTTCTGACCAAGCCATTTCAAAATAAAATAACGCCCAGGGGTTTTAATAATTACAAATAGCAAGCAGCAATAATAATAATTAAAAAAATCTAAAAGCCCGACACTCAGTGTTCACGAATAATGATAGTCTATTGGATCTTTCTTCACTTTCAAGATGTCCCCGAGTAAAGTATGAAATAAATGCAAGTCCATTGTCATTGTAACCAAAAATGTTATAGCAAAAAAAAAATATATATATAATAATAATAATGCATATATTTGTGGGGACTGGCGTCAAGTTGTATTTTACCATTTAAAAAATGTGCATAAATTCGCAAGTTACGTCATGTTAAAAATGAGATCGCTCTTAATCTGAAAAACAAAACAAAATTATGGTTCGTTTCCAGGAAAGTTACGTCATTTCACAATGCGCATCCGTATCGAACTTAACAAAATAAAAGCATTCAACGTTGTGCGAAGGAGTCACGTAACAAAATTTAGCAGTAATAAATTAAATAATGCATAAATTTGTGGAGACTAGGGTCAAGTTATGCTTTGCAGTTTTTTAAATGTGCAGAATTTCACAAGTTACTCCATGTTAAAAATTAGGTAGCTCTTAATATGAAAAGAAAAATAACCATTGTCTTACAAACGCAATTGTGCCATCTAGTGACAGAAAAAACGACCAATACAAATCAATGTCACACGTTTTTTCTTACAGTACCTATTTTTAATTTTAATTCTTTTGATGAATTGTTACGAAATTACTGAATCAACGACTAAAAAATGCAACCAAATTAGGATTACATTTCTTCTCACTTTTATGTTAACAAGAGTGTAAAAAATTAGAAAAATATTGTACACTTTATCATGAATTTAGATATGAAATGAGATATAAAATGTGCGAGTAACTTGCGATTAATCAAGAGTTAATTATTGCGATTAACTATGATTCAAAATTTTAATTGACTGAGACCTCTAAAAAAAAATCAAATCTGCATTTTTCCGTCTACAAAACATGAAACTAGCCTTTCTTTTAGTGTTGTCGCGAATGCCTCTAACATTAAGAGAAACAATCTTTAATTAAGGAACTAAAATGCAAATCTGACATATGGACTTTGAGAAACGGTTATTTAGCCCATTAATTGCCTTTAGAATATCCGCATTAGACACACTTTCTTCTTTCATTTCTGCAACCTCTTGACGGGACTTCTTTGCGTTAGGACTTTTAAGAGGACTTGGAGGAAGAGTACATAAACTTGGAAGAGAGTCACACGTTTCCATGTCCAAGAGGAGACCACACTTCTCTCTTGTTTCTCTTTTGTCCATCTTGTTAGCATCAACGCTACTTGTGCTAGTTAGCTTCTCAGACGCGATGCGAAAACACCTCCGTTCTGCCTTTCTTGGTAAAGCGTTCCCACGAACAATGCACAATTAACAAGTATATTGTGTCACCTTTCAAACAATGTTGTGTGAGTCCATTTCGATCGTTGTAACAATCCGGTACTTCTGAATTTTTGAGTTAGCAAGCTCAAGAGAAGGCATCCACCGAGGTCGCCATCTTGGGCCGACTCCCCAGTAAAAATTGATTTGTTTACCACGGATAGCCTTTCAGTGATGTAAAATACTCGTTTAGTGCTAAATTTCCCGCTTTTTTATTCGTTATCATGTTGAATATAATGGTTGTCTATGTAACTTTTATCTGGAGCTTTCCATTCATGTTTAGTGTACAGACTGCGAAGAAAGAAACAAAGCTTCAAATGAATCCAGCAGTTTCCCTTCTGTGTATTTAATTGTATTTATTTATTTCAGTAAATTGATGCAAGATCATTATTATATCAGCAGATACACTTTTTGTGACATATTTGCTTGCCCGTTAGGTTTGGAATCACTCAACTAGCTAGTTCATGAAAAATAATAATATGGCATACATTTGCTTTATTTGTAGCATTTGAATTAGGCGGTACAAAAGTGATGTGGCAAGCGTGTCGTACGTTCCTTCAGCCTTGACTGTTTTCCATACAGACGTCGGTGAAGAGCTTCTGTCCACCATCCTAGAAGTAGTTGGCGACCCTGCGAACAGACTGAATCTTGGGGTTGTCCGCCTGCCACTCGGTGTGGCTGCCGTAGCTTCCTCGCTCCACCACGTACATGCGACCGCGGTAGTTGGGCTCCTCGTACAGCACCCAGCTGCGGAGACAAATGGAATGTATGGTTGTGTAGTGTTGGAAAACGATCCTTGAGTTTTCCGCGTAATGTTGATTTTCAGAATCAGACTGGAGATCGGTGAATCAGGTCCTTCGAAGGATTTATTTTACAGAAATTTCTGGACAACACAAGATGCAGCCAATCGCCATGGATTCCCCATGTGTGTGTGTCTCCTCCTCCCACTTCCAGTCGCTATTATACTTCCAGCATCCCAGCCCCAAAAAGCCCCTCCCCTTGCTCTGCCCTTAAACCTCCTCCCTCTCCATTGGCTCCTCTGAGTGTCAAGACAGTAACAGATGGCCGATTGATATGGAAACACAGAATGTGAATGTGCGCGTGCCGTGTTGTACGTACGCTCCGTCTCCGTATACTTTGAGGGACTTGACGCAGCTCTTAGTCAGGCCTCTGGCTTGCAGCAAGGGACAGTCCTCGCTCAGCTCCACGTGCTGTCCGCTCAAGTTGTCTCCCTCAAACACCTCCAGCCTGTAGTGCTCGCCGTGCTGGGGAGGAGAAGCGCAAGGAAGGAGGTACAAATAAATAATGGAGTTTTTTTTTTTTAGGTTGTACTTCAGTACAGTATTTAGTTTTCTGATTACTTTTTTATTGTACTTTCTATTATTTAATTTGTCAAAATAGGTAATTACTTTTTCTTTTCTTTTTTCTGGAGAGCTCAGTATTGTTCATTCGGTAATTTTACCGATTTGACATGTCATCATCATTGCTCTCTTTTTTTTTTTTTGTATGTGGGTGAGTATGTGTATGTGCGTGTGTGCGTGCGAGTGTGTGTGTATTCATTAGTTCACCTAGAACCTATTAAAAAATCCCAAACCGAACACTTCCAGCCAGAGTCGTGAGGCCGTCAGGAGACCCGAGGAAGGACCAAAGAATTAATTACTTAATTTAAGTAATTACTTTTTCAATGTAAAATAAAAAAAGAAAGTGGTAAAGTCAACCGTGTAGATATTGCAGAATTGAAGTGCAACAAATCTGGCTCAAAACTAACCCAGTATGGGTCGATATGGGACTGACCCAAATTTTTGGGTTATTAATTTAACTCAAAACGTTGGTTCAATATATAATTTTTTTTTAAATTGGATTGAATAATACATAACAAATAAATAACCCACAAACAACCCCCAAAATTGCATTTAATAATAACAAACGAATAACCCACAACACAACCCAAAAACATTTTGTTGGTTATTCATTTGACCCAACTTTTTAGATTAAAAGAATAATCCAGAAAGTCTTTGCCACCCCCCCTCCAAATTGGATCAAATTGGCCCAAGCAGTGGGTCGGTCCAATTTTTTACCAAAACTGTGTTATTTTTGACCCAGCAATAAAAACGTATGGGTCAAAAATAACCCAATTTTGGTAAAAAATTGGACCGACCCGCTGCTTGGGCCTATTTGACCTTTTGTTGTTGTTGTTTTGTACAAAAAATGTTGTTTAT
This sequence comes from Vanacampus margaritifer, assembly GCF_051991255.1. Classification (NCBI taxonomy): domain Eukaryota; kingdom Metazoa; phylum Chordata; class Actinopteri; order Syngnathiformes; family Syngnathidae; genus Vanacampus; species Vanacampus margaritifer. The sequence continues at coordinate 7,584,356 of NC_135433.1, read as the reverse complement.
TTTTAATTTTTTATGACTGCGTGTTCAAAATATATTAGCTGGTCGGTCCAATTTAATTAATGGGTTATTTTTATTTTTTAATTAATTAATTAATAAACAAAATTAAAAAAAATCCAATTTTGGTACAAAATAAACAAATAAACGATCTAATTAATTAACTAACTAACTCATTAATTAATTAATTTTTTTTTCTTTTTGTACCAAAATTGGGTTATTTTTGACCCAACACTTTCAAGAGTGCATCTGCTTGATGTAGTGGTGGTGCATTGTTCCACTCACTCCAAAGCATAAAGCATGTCAATGACTCCCCAATGCGGAACTTTTATCTTCCTTCCCCCACCAAATATTTTCCCACCTACCATTCTGATTGGCCGGCAAGAGCCCATGTGGTCGTTGAGAGCACTCCAGCGCTGGAATTCCGGGTACTCGCCGCGTTCCAGGACGTACTGCTGCCCCTTGAAGTCCGGGTGGTCAAAACACACAAAGGCGCCGCTTTCCACTCGCACGGAGTTGACGCGGTTGACCAGGCCGCGTTCCTGGAAGTTGTCGCAGCTGCTGACTATCTCCAGCTTGCGGCCCGTGAAGCCCTTGCCCTCGAACAGCACCATCTGCCATCGGAAGTGGTCCACAGTGTTGGTTTGGACGAGTTCCCAATTACAATAGTTTTGATTGTTTTTTTTTTGTTTTTTTTTACATGTACATTGAAGACCTGCCGATTCATGATTTTTCACATAACAAACAACTATTCACTTTCTTCTGACTTTTCAGGTAAACCGTCACAATCTTAAGACAAAAACATAATAATGTTTACGATTGACCCTGCCACAGTGGTATTAACTCATTCACTCCCAGCCATTTTCACTGAAGCAATCAAAAACATGAAACCTACCAAAAGAAAGTCTCTTTTTTCATCAGGAAAAAGTTTCCGTTTTGCAGCAATTAGCATTAGAATATAGCTAAATTTCAAAAATTTTCACACATCTATTTAGAATTCTGAGTAACTGAGGGTTTTTTCAACATAGCCGTGGTTGATCTCTTTTGCTCTGCTGTCAACTGCTGGCCGTTTGTATAATAACTACAATTTCTTCAACTATTCTTTGCAGTTGAGAGACTGCATCAAAGCCTTCTGTATGCGCTAGCATAAAAAAACGTATAAATACGTCTTTGGGACACGTAAAACATTTGAAATAGAATGTATTTACAGTATACGTTTTTGGGAGCAAATGAGTTAAGCTAACGCTAAGTTTATTAGCGACATAACAGGGATTTGTATTACAGTAAAACACCACCAATTTATTAATTGTCACTATTCACAGAAAATTGTGCCTATTTGCGTATGTTTGTGTTTTTTCTGTAATGCTCTCAGATGTTCCTACTATTTCTAAGGTGCCAGGTTAGTGTTGGAATAGCTAGCATTAGCACTAGCCATCTTAAAAAAAATTATCCCACCAGGGACCAGTTAATGATATTAACCAATTTTTTGTCGACATATAATCCAGATTGGAAAATAATTGTTTATTGGGAAGTATCTGTTCTACTAAAAATAATCAGAAAAAAGTATTTTATTTTTCAATCTATCTGCACAGCCTGGTACCAACGGGGTCCCGAGCTGCGAACCGGTGGTTGGGGGATGATTGATTTAAAAAAATTGGAACATCTAGGTAATCGTGAAGTTATCATAAAATAGCTAATCGGAGAGTCGTAAACGCGATAGCATTTTCGTACTTCTGGTGATTTTTTTTCGTAAGCCATTTATTTTTGAAGGTTTAAAATCACATTGATCAGAGCCTGTGGTAGTTTCTATTTTCTTCTTCCACCTGTCTTGTATACGCACCATAATTTGTGACCGAATAAAAAAAAAAAAAGCAATACTCTAAGAGTACATCATGAAAACACCGTCAGACGCTGAGTTACTTCCAAAACTGCCTACTCTCAGACAAATATGTTTTTCTTTCTTGTGTCTTTGGGTATATAATTGTCCGAATCCTTAACAGTCATTAAATCTATAACACGGAACGTAGCTCATCTCCAGCAAAGTGGACATTAAACGCATCACTACTACATCTTGGTGTCTTCAAGTCTTCATTCACCTCCAATATACAACGATGTAAAAAAAAAAAAAGACGGCTTTGCTTGTAACGACCTTTGACCTGGCATGCGTAATGCAGCAGTATTTGTAGGTAGTATACTATTACTATTTGAGCTTTTTGGGGGGAGTGGCCTCCTCCAGTTCGGGTACTCACCTTTCCCGAGCTCTGAGACATTTTCCACAGTTGTCGCCGTTCCAAAACCCCCACCGCCAGCCTGGCTCCGAGGATATATACAAAAGCACAACAATGGCGGGTTTAGACGTTTTGCCACATGGGCACTTTCTCTTACATTGGGCCACTGCTGAGATGGGACTTTGGCTCACAATACAGTCAGAGGGCTGTTTTTTATTTTCACAAGCAGAGGATTGCATCGACACATTTCTGCCAGCTGGGGCGCCTTTGTTTGAGGTTCGAACATTGTTGAGCTGATTTATTATTGGAGTTTTACAGTCGTCCAAATTTTGCCGCGGGCACTTTTTTTTTTTGCGTCGTCCATCGGTCTCATTTAGTGATCGGAAGCACTGGAAATGGCTAAAATGACACCTTTTTTTTTCTAAGAGGCTTCTCCTCACCTGACTTTGGATTGATGTGGTTGAACTCTTTAAGGTTGCTAAATACAGAAGACAGGAAAACAGTTTTCCTGCCTGCGGCTTCTACAAATACAGCACATGACAGCGGCAAAAAGCAAACATTATCATATGCTACATATTCTGATTATATTTGGTTTCAGGCTTGTTTGTTTAATTCCAGCTTCATTAAACTCATTTTTAATTTCATTTCAAAACTACAAGTTGCTGGAGGTGGGCAATTTTACAGAAGAGGGAATGAAATTGGAGACTGTAAAAAAAGGTTGGAGGAAATTTCTAACCTATGATAAGATAATTAAAAAGCAGATAGAGGGTGAAGGAAGAACGCTTTTAAAACTATTTACATGCAAGCAATTGTTTTAAGGTTTGATACAAGTAACAGCTCTAAATAAAATATGTACGTAGCCAACCTGAGTAAATGGACCTGAAAAAAATAGTAATAGAAAAAATAGGATTGGAGTTGGGGTGTTTGCCCATTGAGAATGTACGGGAATGGGCGTCCGCCATATTCACGACTTCGGAATTGGAAAGTCGGAATCCAAATTTCAAGATTCAGGTTTTCAGAGATTCACATTTCTGGAGCCTCCAAAAGGAGGGGGTCTCTTTTTTTAGCACCATTCCCAGGCATGAAATCAGGGGCCCTCACTGGTGTGACCGCAGCTCTGGGTCAAACTTGACCCACCTGCCGTCTTGGGCTCCGAGCGTCAGATTTGGAATGTTGGTTTCGTTGTCGCCACATTTTCTCTGCTGATTCAAGACAAATTTCAAAGTTGTCAACTAGCGTAGCATTCGCTTCTAGGACAGTCAAATGAATTGTGGCAAAGTGACCGTTTTGTATTCAAGGCCAAGATATCCACTAAGCAGGGTGATAAACATCTCAAGAAGTTTCAGAGATAGGTCCGGATGACTATGGGCACTAGTTGAAGGTAACATCTGCTCAACAGCTACATTGAAGACGGATCATCTTTAATCTAAAAGACTGTTCTACATACCAACCGGTTGTTTATCTGCCCGGTGGCAAAACTAATTTTAGTGGTCACACTTTGGCAGAGAGATGTACGGACATGGTTGAAAACAGACAAAACAAAAATAAATAAATAAATAAATAAATAAAAAAATTAAAAAATAAATAAAAAAAATAAAAAATAAAAAATAAAAAAAATAATAAAAAAAAAGAAAACAGACAAAACCTCCTCCTCTGTTTAGGTGGACCTTTCGAGAGTGACATTTGTTAACACTTCTTTAAAACCACCCAGAAGCACTCCCAACCCAGAATTTGGACAATGATGTCCTCAAAGGAGCGTCCCGTCTTTTTGAGAGAAAAATAAACTGCGGACTCAAACTGGGCCCAAAGAAACTGCTCGCCTTTTTGTGTGTCTGTGTACGGGTTGTTTGGTCTCTCTGACATTGAGGTCATTGCACCCCTCACTGCTGAATTTGTTTCTCGGGATTTCGTTCTTGCCGTGAAAAAGCTTTTGTCTGTAAGTAGTTTGTTTTTAAGGGTAATATGATAAGACGAGTTTGAAATCATGTTAAAGTTTTTTGAAATCATCGTTTGGGACATATAAATGAACATTTTTAGGGGTGTCTCTATTATGCACACATTTTTTGATTTTTACTACAGGATGGATCGTTGCCATGACATTTCTATGATCCATAATTTTTTTTTTTCTTGTAAGCTCCTCCAACATTTGTCTGAGGTTGAAACCTGGCGAGCCTTTGACCAACATCCGTGTGTCCTTTGTATCTCGACAGGAATGTACAAAATATATCACTGTGAGTGTTCGACAGACACATATTTGCACACGTTCTTACATAAGGCGATCCGCCAGCATTGACCCCCGACCACGGTGGACCGGACCAACTCAGAGGGACGAACGAGCAAATCTGTGCGTCTATAAAAAGCAGCCGGACTGCGAGGTCATCACTTTTACTGACAGAGACCTGCAAGAATACAAGGTATGTATATTTAAAGGCACACAGCAAATCTGTCCGTGTTAAATTTCCAATGTTGGATGAAATCTGGTGTAAACAGTGTTTTTCTGGCACTGTTAGGATAAAAGATGACTCCTTTTACCATAGTGAAGTGTTAGTTTGAGTTAAATTTTTAACACTGACACTAGTATAGAGTATTTTCAACACTACCCAGTGTTTACCAGTGTCGATGTTTAACACTATACAGTGTTGCTAAGTGTAAAAAAAGAAAAAGAAAGAAAAAGCAACACCTTGAAAAGTGTCAGATTTCCAGTCACTTGTGTGGACACATTAACACTTCTCTAGTGTTAGATTTAACACTAGTCAGTGTTAATTTAACATTGGTGATTTTGCCGTGGACTATATTGCTGATTTTTCATGCTAAATACTTTGACTTGACTTGTTTATGGAGGATTAAGAATATACGACTGCGAGTACTGTTATATTATCTGCCTATATCTGTTGCTACACTGTGTTCAAAAAGATGCTAACAGTAAGCTAGCAGATTTAAAAGCTAAGCAATGTTTTAATCACACAAGGTGTGATTTTCTTTATGTTTAGTTTTCTAGTAATCTTCAAAATCCTTGAATCTTCATTTAAAGGGGGAGTTTACCGCTAACAAATTGCTAGCAAGATTTAAATGTAGCCTCAGTTCACAAATAAAAAAGACAGGCAGACTTGTGGTGTTTTTTTGTCAGGTTTTTTTTGGCTCCACAATTAGCCAAACAAAACATCTTCCACGCAATGATAGTTCCACCCTGGAGAGAGTCCAAAGGTATCCCCCTGCGAGCATAAATGTGTAACATACAATATCTGCTTGTTGCTATGTCACAGGCTGCGCTGCGGTGAACGTCACGATGAAGTTGTTGCTGTTAGCTTTAAGCGTCATGCTGCTGTTCATCGCAGGTGAGAGTGTCCCTCATTCTCCACAGAACAAATGCCAATGATATTCTAAAAAGGCCACAGCCCCGATGGTGAGAACGCATGTTTATCTGTGCACATTGTTGGAGAAAATGATCTTTTCTCCGCATGTTCGTTTTCTTTCGGGTAGTGAGAATGTTGGTTATCCGAATGCAGGCTGGAGATCGATGAACAGTCACTTCGAAGCTTTTATTTCTACAGAATATTCCGGGCACAAGTGAGTTCCAGACAATGGCGGCAGCCTCTCACTAGTGTGAAGATTTCAGAGCACTTACAACATTCTTGTACTATCTTGAAGGGCGGTACCACAAAACCCCAAAGCCCTCAGCCCACCCGGAGTTCACCAGACACGAGATAAGACTTTTACAGACATCATTCAATACACATTGACTTCAACCACAGACAAATGGCCTATTGTTGTGGAAATAGGGTGGATGGTTTGAAGACAGGATAATCAGGTACAATCACTTACCTCCCCCAACACCCCCTCCCGCCACACCTACATTCCCAGATCTCACACTGTGTGACAAACAGAGCGCCGAATTTGTCTGCTTGTGCCTGGAATCCGCCAAAATCGCATGACACCACCGGCGCCACAACTTAGACCTAGTTTAACCCGCTCTAAAGACTAGTCTACTTTCTGTCACCAAATTGTCAGGTGCGCCAGGGGCGTGTAATAAACAACGTACTCGGTCCGCAACGATCTGCCAAATTCACACGGTAAACTATTGCTCCAGCACAAAAAATATATTACGCCAAGTTCACATTTGCATGTCTACCAAAAGTGGGCCCAATATGTCCACTTATGTCATTTTCAACTTGTCTTCTTCCGCTGACTTTCATTTTTGTAATTATGATTCCTAAAGCAAGAGCGCTGCTGATTTGAGCCGATTTTTGTCGCGTTTTTTTGCCAGGCCAAGCTCTCGACTGCCATCGCTGCGTGCCAAAAGCAGCCGACGAGGACTGCGAGCTGACGGTGGAGACGTGCAAACCTGAGAAAGATGCCTGCGCTGCCACCAAGTTCCTCATGGCGCCATGTGAGATTTTCTAGATCATTAGGGACCCCGAAAAGAAAATGTTTTACATTTGAATTTGAAAATCTTCTCCCTCGTCTCGTTCATCCAGACGGCCGCTACCAGAAGTGCATGGCCATGTCTGACTGCGAGATGCTTAAAATCAACAGTTTCATCCAGATAAAGTGCTGCAACAGCGACTTGTGCAACACTGCTGATGATTAAACTAGCAAATGTTTTTTTGTATGGTCACAAACATTTTAAAATAAATAAAAACACTTTTAAATGTAAGACCGGCTGTGATTTGTAATGAGTTGATAACAGATATTTCGACCAGTTAATCCACGTAAATAAATGCTTTACTTCAAATAGATGTCTACTATTTTTTTCTAGACTTTAGCATTGATATGATGACAAATGTTGCAATTTCATTCAAATCCAGTTGCAATTTAATTAGAAAAAAAATCTTAATCTTCTACAAAAAAAAAAGAAAATTCAAAAATCTATTTTCACAAGACTTAGGTCTTATTAAGAGATCAACTTTAATTTCATGAGACTCTTAACTCATTCACTGCCATCGACGGCTATTGATGTCAAAAATTCATTTCAACTATTTCTATTAATTTTACACTTTTTTCACACAAGAGTGAAAACCTAAAAAAAAATATTGAACATTTATTTAGAACAGATATAAAATTTGTGATTAATTGTGAGTTAATTATTGAATTCAATATTTAACAGAAAGTCGTTCCAAAGGGAGTGACTGGCAACTGAAAATGCACCATCCCCTCTGAGACACTCCTTTAACTCATTCACTGCCATTGACGGCTATAGACGTCAAAAATTCATTTGAACTATTTCTATTAGTCTAACATTTTTCCCACTTTTATTAACAAGAGTATGAAAACCTAGAATGTTTTTATTGTATTAGAACAGATTAAAAAATTGGATTAATCGTGAGGAAACTAGTGAAGTCATGCGATTAATTACGATTAAAAATTGTAATCGCTTGACGGCCCTTATTTTTAATAATCTTTTCTTTAAAAAATAAAAAAATAAAAAAAATAAATAAAAATAATTACAAATATTTCATTTATTTAAAAAAAAATAATAATTTTTTTTTTAATTAGGGGCGTCAGGCAATGAATTTTTTTAATCGTAATTAATTGCATAACTTCACTAGTTAACTCACGATTAATCACTAATTTTATATCTGTTCTAAATGTACAATAAAAAAATCTAGGTTTTCACACTCTTGTTAACAAAAGTGGAAAAAAATATGTTAAACTAAAAGAAATAGTTATATAAATAAATAAATAGTCTATAGCCGTCAATGGCAGTGATTGAGTTAATTTCACCTCAAAGAGTCACATGGCATGATTTTTTTTCCCTATACTTCAGCATTAATATGTCAACAAAATTTGAAGTTTCATGAAAATCAAGTCCTAATCACTCATATCTCAAATCATCTTTCCTATTGAAATGAATGGAAATGCCATTAATCCGTTCTAGCCATGTGGGGAAAAAACACACTTTTGTTTGAGTATATTAATAATGAAAGTAAAACTCTAAAATATCGTACTTACAAAAACAAAACAGAGCATTAACATACTTGAACTGAATATAAACTGTTTTTTGCATCACGCTGCAATCTTGTGCATGTTGGCCACCGGGAGGCAACGTAACACAGTCATGCAGACACAAACAAAGAAGAATAGATTTCTGCTAGTACTGCAAATGACTGCATTTTTTTCTGCATTTTTTTTGTAGAGGATAAAGAATACTGTACATGCCTGTGAATTTTGTTATTTATCTGCATCTGTTGCTCTATTGCTGTTGTGTTCAAACATCAGTTAGCATGTCAATGGCATTTTCGATTATTTGTTAGCATTAAGCTGGCGGCCGATTCTTAACTCATTCACTGCGATTGACGGTTATAGACGTCAAAAATTAATTTGTACTATTTCTATTAGTTTCACATTTTTTCCATTTTTGTTAACAAGAGTATGAAAACCTAGAAACAAATGTATTATACATATAGAACAGATATAAAATTTGTGATTAATCTTGAGTTTAAATAATTAAGTAATCAAACAAAAAAGAAAATATTATAAAAAAAAATAGGGGCATCAGATGTTTACATTTTTTAATTGTAATTAATCGGATGACTTCAATAGTTAACTCACGATTAATCACACATTTTATATAAGCTCTAAATGTACAAAAAAAACAATTCTAGGTTTTCATACTCTTGTTAACAAAAGTGGAAAAAAAATTAACTAATAGAAATAGTTCAAATGAATTTATGATGTCTATAGCCGTCAATGGCAGTCAATGAATTAATTAGCGATTGAACATGATTTCAGGATGACGTTGAGTTGATTGATGTTGGTGTCAATTTAAACTTAAACTAGGCTCCAACTATCCAATTTCCAGTCAAGCAGACAAGTCACAAAAATCCCGCGTTAAATGCGCGATCATTGACAAACAAAACGTTTATTTTGAGGGAGTTTTTCCTTTCCAATAACTTGGATTTCTGCCTGATGGAGACCTGGACTGTCGCTGGTGAATCCACCGCTATGATTGAATTACTACCGCCCGGCTGTGCTTACTTGGACAATGCGGGGACGTCGGGCCGAGGTGGAGGAACGGCGACTATTTAAAAATGAATAAATAAATAAATAAAAATGTAAATGTAAACGATGTCTATTTATCACATCGATCACAACTTTGAAGCCACCTTCTTTGAAGTCGGCCAAACTGTCACTGTGCTGTGCTGTTGCATGACTTCATTAGTTAACTCACGATTAATCACAAATTTTACATCTGTTCTAAATGTACAATAAAAAAATTCTAGGTTTTCATAGTCTTGTTAACAATAGTGGGATTTTTTTTAAACTAATAGAAATAGTTAAAATGATTTTTTTACATTTATAGCCGTCAATGGCAGTGAATCAATAAAAAAAAAGAAGAAAAGATTTTTACAAAATTCGGGGCGCCAGGCGATTAAAGTTTTTAATCATAATTAATCGCATGACTTAACTAGTTAACTCGCAATTAATCACAAATGTCATACCTGTTCTAAATGTACAATAAAAAAATTCTAGGTTTTCATACTATTGTTAACAAAAGTGGAAAAAAAAGTTTAATTAATAGAAATAGTTAACCCCTGGGCGTTATTTGTCCATTTTCTGGCTTTTTTCTGTTTTTCTGTTTTTCATCAAAGAAAAAGCATTTGAAAAAAATACACTAGGGACCTGACATTTTACCAGGATTGTTTAAAAATGTAGAAGTTCAAAATGGCGCCATGCTGTAATTTATAATTATTACCAAACAGGAGGGAGAGATTCACACGAAGTTGTTGTAATAATGCCCGATTTTGGCTCATTGACTCCCATTATAAATCACAGTTTTTGATATGCTGTAAACCTGATGTGTTATAATGCATTTTACGTGATTACTGATGCAATCGCTTCTTTGACGAGTCATAAACATGAAAATAGAGGAATTTGTGTGTATAGAGTGTTAACACAAAAATCCACTAGGTGGCGCCAAAGGCTAATAAATGAATACAAAATGCATGCATAAAAAATTATATTGTTATGACTTATGGACTTGTTTAAGCCTCTAACTATGTCATATGAAATATATAAATTATTATTTTATTTTATATATATATATACACCATAGTTAGTCTTGCTATTAGCATAATACTGCTATTGTTGTCCATAGGGGGCATTTAAAAAATTAATAAAAATAAAAACTATATATGTGTAGATAGGTCTGATGCCACTGAACATTTTGAGTGGTTGAAAGTGAAAAAAATATTCATAAATAACTAAGTTATCTCACTTCAAAGGAAATGACGGATTTTGGCAAAATTACAAGAGTTTTGTGCTATTCGAAAAACTGCCATTGTGTGAAAACTGGGCATGCAGAAAAAATTCTATTGTTATGACTTATGGACTTATTCAAGCCTCTAAATATGTCATATGAAATATTCAAATTAGTCTTTTATTTTATATATATATACAGCATAGATAGTCTTGCTATTAGCATAATACCGCTATTATTGTCCATAGAGGGCATTAAAAAAATAAAATAAAAACTATATATGTATAGATAGGTCTGATGCTACTGAACATTTTGAGTGGTTGAAAGTGAAAAAAATATTCATAAATTACTAAGTTATCTCACTTCAAAGGAAATGCCTGATTTTGGCAAAATTACAAGAGTTTTGTGCTAGTCAGAAAAATGCCATTGTGAAAAACTGGGCATGCATAAAAAAAATTATATTGTTATGACTTATGACCTTGTTTGAGCCTCTAACTATGTCATATGAAATATTCAAATTAGTCTTTTATTTTATATATATATATACAGCATAGTTAGTCTTGCTGTTAGCATAATACTGCTATTATTGTCCATAGAGGGCATTAAAAAAACTTTTTTTTTAAACTATATATGAATAGATAGGTCTGATGCCAGTGAACATTTTGAGCGGTTGAAAGTGAAAAAAATATTATTATAAAATTATAAAATATTATAAGTTATCACACTTCAAAGGAAATGCCAGATTTTGGCAAAAATTACAAGAATTTAATCAAACAATAATAACGCCCAGGGGTGAATTTTTGACGTTTATAGCTGTCAATGGCAGTGAATGAGTTAAGATGCAGGTCAACATTTCCAGTGCTATATTTGTTTTAGTTCCTTGATGTTTTCTGATTTTCAGGACACTATTGTAATTCTTAGAATTAAGGCCAGGACTTTAATTTCATCATATACCACAGACCTGCAATAACACATATACAGCAATTGTGTAGCTTTCCCTTTATTTATTTTCTTATTTGCCCTTTAAGAATGACTAAGATGACAGTCATGTACACATCTGAATTTGTCCTTTTGAAGTGTAAACTTCATTTGGGGTGGATGAAAAGACAATATTTGAATAATAAAATGAGTGTGTACACAAGATGAGTAAATATGAGCAACTATAAAAGAACAAATGACAACAAATTGGCACCACTGACTGGCAGAAAGGTACAGTACAAGGTACAGTATGCAGATAGCTTCGAGCTAACATTACACAATTACAGGATTATGGTTGAACTATTTATCCCAAAATAAAATTGACTTTTTTTTCTCTCACAGAACAACACAATGAAGTTGCTACTCTTGGCTTTCAGCGTTGCGTTGCTCTTCACAGCAAGTGGGTGTACTTTCAGGTTTGAAGTTGGCCTTATGACTTTTTTTTTTTTTTTTTCTGATTTGCTCTTTTTTACCTCAGGTGAAGGTCTGAAGTGCTTTTACTGTGATCCCGGCCCAGGGAAGAACGCGTGTGATGCCACTGAGCAGAAGTGCGCATCAGATGAGGACGTCTGTGGGGTTGTGACAGACGGGAATTGTGAGTACTTTACGTCACAATCAACATCAGTTTGTTAAGCCATTAAATACAGTGAACAATCAGAAGGCAAACACTTATTTTGTTTGAATGTCTGGTAATTGTACCTACATTTTTGAGGCAAATTATATTGTCCGCACCTTACTAATCGTGTACCTAGCAAGATTTGTGTTAATAATACTTAATGTTTGTTTTCCCATTCTGTCAGCGCCCCGGATGCAGTCGTGCATGACTCCTCACCTGTGTTCATGGTTTAAATACAGTTCTGGGTTTGTCACAGACTGCTGCTCAACCGACTTGTGCAACATCTGACCATAACAGGGAGGTTCACTGACAAATCTGCATGACACTTTCAGCTTTGAATCAAATAAAATACATGCTGATGTTTTTGATTCTGATTGATTCAAATGAGTTGAGTGTGTGGAGGATGTACGTATGATAGGATAGGATAAGGAAGCAGAGAAAACTGTTAGCCTGCTTAAAGGCAAACAGGAATGTACTCACCCTATAAAGAAAATAGTTTTTTATTTACCCCTATTTACACCACTACTCTTACATGTAACAGTTAGAAAACAAGGCTAATTTGAGCATAGCTTGTGTTGGAAGATAAGCTTTTTCTTCCGCGTGTTCGTTTTCTTTCGGATAGTGAGAATGTTGATTATCTGCATACAGGCTGGAGATCGATGAACAGTTCCTTCGAAGGTTTTATTTTTTTTACAGAATATTCCGGGCACAAGTGAGTTACAGACAATGGCTGCAGCTTCTCACAAGTGCGAAGATTACAGAGGACTTACAATATTCTTATGCTATCTTGAAGGGCGGTACCACACAGTTTCCAGTAAACAGTTCAACCGGAGTTGACCGGACATGCAGAGATGCATTCAAGGACACTATTCAGACACAAAACAAAAGGAGGAATAGAGGAGGTTATGCAGTCATGACTGCACCTGGCAGAAATTGCGATAACACTCATGGCGAGGATAAATCCGCAAAACAAAGCACTGCTGAGGAAAGGAGAAAATTAAAACAAATCTGGGCAGAAGACCCTCTTCACTTGCTAGCTTACTAGCCGCAAGCTACACAGGGACAAATTTGCTGTTTGTTCATGGCAGCAAACCGGACAATGTAACAGTAAACTGTAAAGTATTCTTCTCAGTGAACATGTTGCGATCAAAAGCGTCAATTCATAATTATTTTAGTTACCGTTTGGAAATACAGGAGGAAAATAGCGCTGACTCCTACTGTATCTCAAACTGGAGACGTGCAGGTGTGATGGTGGAGCTAATGTTTTTACTCTTTTTTGTTTTGTTTTTGTTTCCAGAGTCTGACCGAGGTCTTTTTTAAGCTTTGAGCCAGGCCAGCATGGTAGCGTTTTTATTTCATTTTCTTAACTCAAGAGCTATGGTTGTACACGTGCGCGTTCGGGCCGGCTAGCATCGGGCTATGCGCTAGCATCACGTTTACAGCAGGGGCATTGAACAACGTGAGCACACTTCTCTCGGAAAGCACAGATCTATAGGAGTTCTGGAGTATGTGCACGCATGGGCATGGTGATGTACATGCATACTACATGTTTACACACTATATGTAAGTCCGTGGATGAGCGCGGCGCTCACTAGAACAGCTTTTGGGGATGGAAACATGAATTGTCAAGCGTACCGGGAGAATTTTATAAGTGACGGAGCTCCGTACCGGTGCGTTCCGGCCCACTTAAAACAATGTTTAATATTGACAAAAAGGCAGGGTATTGATTTGAGGAGGAACAAGCTACGTCAGGACTAGTTTTACAACAGATTATTTTTTTACTAGGAAAGTAGCCCCAAACTTCACATTTTAGAGGTTCAAGGAGAAATTTTATTGGCACACACTCTCAATCGACTTGTAAATATTTACATTTTCTCTCATTTGAACTCTGTAACTAATAAATACACTGACATTAAATACATAAATAATATTGTTTCATTTTCAGATTTTATTGTGAAAATATTGGCACAACATAAACATAATAAGCAATCTATAGCTTAAATACAAAAAATTTGATTTGGGATTACCGAGTACCGATATCAGGTATCGTAATCGGGACAGTACCAGTATCAGCTGCCCTTTTGTGGTCGTTTTATGATTAGCAAAAAGCAATGAGAATAGTAATTTTATGCAGTTTTTGTTGTTGTTTTTTTAGAAGATATGCTGGTCTTTCTTTAAAATCATCCGTCATTTTTTTCTGTGTGGAAGTTTGATGTATCAAAAGTACTAGTGGAATTGGTACTTGGTCTTGGTGACAAAAAAAAATGGTATTGAAAATCTCTACTAAAAAGGTCATGTAACGGCCATTTTGGATGGACTTTAACATATAAATAACTGACATTTATGGCAACAATGTTAGTTAGCAACAGCAAAGCAGGCTCCAAAAACAATGTGCTAAGTTGTTTTTACCTGTTTGATTAAGTTGGAGGTCTCTTTGTTGTGAAATGTGGGAAAGACTATTTTCACATTTTTGTTTACCCAACTTCAAATTTTACCGAAGTTTATGCAGGTCATCCATTTTGTCTCCCTGAAATACCTCAGCCAGGCCAACTCGCGCAACCACTCATCCTTTTTTTCCTCACCACGACCATCTCCTCACAAAACAATCCCGACTTAGTAGGATTTGTCTCCTCCGGCACACGACGTTATCACTTAGTTCCCGGGAACATTCTAAATATTTTGTACTGTCCATGTCCATGAAGTAATGGTCATGGCTACGTCATCAGGGCCATCTTGAAATCGCAGAATATTCAACAGCAATTGGCTTGTTTTAAGGATGGAGGCTTCTCATTCAAGTAGTATGCTAGCCTTCATCCCGTCCCACATAGTGTTGGGCCATTGCTAGCTTGACAACCAGCGGGCAGGATCTTGATTAGGTCGTCTTCAGACAACAAGAAAGCGAGCGCCCAAGATGAGGAGAGCATTTTTGTGACATGTTGACATGTAGCCACTAGCCAAACACAAACATCCCGCCACACTTCTTCACGGAGCACCGTGAATTTCAGAAGCTAACGCTGTTATTATGCTAGTCTGTGCATCACAGCCTTAGCATTAGCATATTTCACCATTTCCATAACATGTAGAGTTGCCACTGAAGAGGGTCTTCTGCCCAGATTTAGTCATAACTGTTTTAATTTCCTTATTTCCTCAGTAGAACGTTTATCTGTGGATGTGTCTTTGTGAGTGTTTTTGCGATTTCTGCTAGCTGGCTCCTATCTAGCTCCTCTATTTTCACAACAATAGACCATTTGTCTGTGGTTGAAGTCAATGTGTTAGTATGATGTCTTTAAAGTATCTCATGTCCGGTGAACTCCGGGTGGGCTGATTGCTGGGGGCTTTGTGGTACCGGCCTTCAAGATAGTATAAGAATGTAGTAACTGTAATCTGGGCATTTGTGAGAGGCTGCAGCCATTGTCTGGAACTCGCTTGTGCCCGGAATATTCTGTAGAAATAAAAGCTTTGAAGCAACTGTTCATCGATCTCCAGCTTGTATTCGGATAACCAACATTCTCACTACCCGAAAGAAAACAAACACGCGGAGGAAAAGATCATTTTCATCAACACCACCCGTCCAGTTTTTCCCAGAATTGTTCTCTTTTTTTTTTTTTTTACCAGCTGTCCTGTGCAAATATCTCTCGCAGGGCACAATTTGTCACGTTTTTTTAAGAAGAATGCCAAAAGCCAATTTGATAAATGCCCCCTGCGCTTCTGTGGAACGCTTTATGCTGAGCACTTTTCCGTAGGTGCACTTGCCTTCGATGCAGGTTGGCGTGGGTTCGCTTCCTCGCCTGGGAGACCATGTTTGTCTGTGTGTATGTTTGTGGGGGTGAACAAAAAATAAAAAATTAAGAAAAAAAAGAAACTTTGGATTACGGTAACTCTGGCACCGTTTGTGCTCATTTCAATGGGGTGATTACGGTAATTTCTTTCCTCCTCTCACAATACACGTTGCCACGTCGTGTTTGTATCTCATTGTGTGTGTTTTTTTGAGTGTATGTTGTTTGTAGTTTACGTGTGTGTGTGACTAGTTGAATAAAAAAACATTACTCTTAGTTCAGTTTGTTTTGTGATGAGGGACATACATACATTACAGTCTCTGTCTCTGTGGGGAAAAAAACATTTATCAGCTTTTATATCCATTTGAACAAAAAGTGGCATGTCCAAAATTATTCATAATTTTCTCCTAAAAAAAATCTATAGAAAAGCCTTTATTGGCTATTACAACAAATAAAACACGTCCTATATTTGCTGATCAGCTTATTGCATGACTGTGCTGATATTTTAGCAAATTCATCTTTAGCGATGAGGTCTTCTCGTCATAACCCTGATATTTCGTTCCCTCTACAGATTTTCAACTGAATTCAACATCAATATTTTCTTCGGCGAACCGTTTTGGAATGTTGTCACGCTAAAATGTCAACATTTTCAAAATTTGTCGGGGTTATGAATAATTTCAGGCTTGACTGTTAAGTGCCCAAGTTGGTCAGGTGTCCCTTTTTTTTTTCTCAAATCCAAGGTGGCAACCCTTTTTTTTAAAAAAAAAATTTTTTTTTTTTTATTTTTTTTTCTGGCAACCCTAATAACATGTCTTCTTTAAAAAGTCCCATACACAGTTGCTTCCCATCTTCTAGGATGTTGTCCTTTTCAAGTGTTCATCTCATTAATAATCTTAATTTGGGTAGATTGTGAGAACATATTTGGATAAAAGTCAGACTGTGTAAACACGATGAGTAAATATGAGCAAGTATAAAAGAAGGAATGACTACAAGCTGGCATCACTGACTGAGAAATCGCAAATTGCAAGTCGCCAAGGTAGCTTTGAGCTAACGTTACCCGATTGCAGGTTAAACCATTTAATTATATTGAAACTTTTGTGAGAAGTGTGGCCTGTTAAGTGTCCCATTTTTCTCTCCCAGAAAAAACACAATGAAGGTTCTATTGTTGGCTTTAAGCGTCGCCGTGCTCGTCGAAGTCGGTCAGTGCGCCTCCGCTGATTGAATATGACATTTTTGTTGTTGTTGTTGCTGATTTGCTCTTTCTTTCCTCAGGTGACGGTTTGAAGTGCTTTTACTGCGAGCACGGACCGGCGATGGAACCGTGTGAGCTCACTGAGCAGGAGTGTGACAGAGATGAACAATTCTGTGGATTTGTCACACTCAAGGATTGTAAGTGATTCCGCGTAATACATTAAATGGGAAGCTTGGAACGCAAACGCTTGTTTTAGTTGGTCCAATCTGTGGCCAAAAATGCTAAATTCATTTTCATCATACTAAGCGTGGTAATAATCTTTATACTCTTTGCTTTTCTCTGTCAGATCGTATGCTGCGGGGATGCATTAGTGACTCTCAATGCTATTGGTTTGGCCGCAATCCGGACTTTGTCACAGACTGCTGCTCCACCGACTTGTGCAACACTTTGCCGAAACGAGGGCAATCGCTCATTCTTGCCACGGTCTGATTTTCTGGCGAAAGCTCCATCAGGAAGCATCTCCCGTCTTACATAACCATACCAAAATTGTCTGTATAACTCTTTCAGCTTCCTGTTTTGTAATATGAACTTGAAACTGAATTGTAAATTGTCTGACATCATTCAAATAAAATTCTGACTTGAGCATTTATTTGGTGACATTTTTAACTGTGTATTAAACTGACGGTTCAATATCTTGAGGGGGGTCGTGGGGGGTTGTGGGCCGGTGGTGGTGCCTGGTGGGCCTGCAGTGCCCCGTCCTGCTGCGTTGGGTTGGGGGCGCGGGCCGCGTTGGGGTGGGGGGCGCTCCTGCTCCTGGGTTTGCTCTCCGACCGGTGGCCCCTGCGGGGCCCGGGGGCCGTCCTTTGGCGCCGCCGCGGCCTGGGGGGCCCTGAGGTGTTGCGCTTGCTCTGTCCTGGCGGGGGTCGACGGTTCCCCTCTTTGGTGGAGATTTTCATGCATGCCAGATCCACCACACCAGCATCTATCGAAACTCAGACACAATTTGTTTCTCCCTCAGGTCATTGATTCGGTGGAGGCTGGTGTCTGTGGATCTCACTCTGCTTCGTCTGTCCTTCCTTCCTTTCCTCAGTCTCTCCTTTGGTCTCTTGAGGTCTCCCTGATTTGTTGGAATTTAGATGTCTCTGGGGTTGGTGAAGGACTCTGGTTAGAGGCCCGGTGGGTGGTGTCTGGTCGGTGCTGGGCTTCGCTTTTCTTTCTTTTCTTTGGTCCCCCTTTGGGTCTCCTGGCGGCCCCACGACTCTGGCTGGATTTTGAAGTGTTCGGTTTAGGTGAACGGTATGGGAATTCATTTTTTTTTTTACACGCACGCACGCATGCACGCACGCACACAAACACACACACACACACACACACACACACGCACAAAAAAAAAGGGAGAACAATGATGATGACATGTCAAATGATCAATACTGAGCTCTGCCCAGAAAAAAAAAAAAAAAAAGATTTGGTTGGCATTAGAAGGTACCGCATTGTGTTCTTTTGCCAAATCTCCATCCAAGTCCTCCAACTGCCTCACCCATCTCAGACCAACCCTCAGCGTTCACAGTTCCCAAGGTGTTAATGTCAGTGTTGAACCCTGTCCAAACCTAGATTTGAACTTGGATCTGGGTCTGTGGGATTTTAAAAAGATACAGTAATACACAACATGGTATAAAGAATTCATATATGAGCTTTATTCTCTGACCTCATCACTGTTCAGAATTCACACACATATACTTGTCCTGTTGGATACGATATATCAACCAGAGTGCAACATATGCTTAACATGTGATCCTGAAAGCTTGAAATGTGTTGAAACTGGATGAAATTGTTCCAGGTCAAATAAAAGGTGCAGTATAAGTGCAGTATCCAAGCCTGTGACACATCCCTTCCGTTTCCACCAGGGGGCGACACATAACCCTAGACCTTATAAAGAATACTATTTATTTAGATGTTTAGCAGTACCTAGGCTACAGGTCAGCAACCTAAGAGCCGTTTTAGGCCAAATAAATAACAGATATTCTGTCTGGAGCCGCAAAATATTTGAACAATATGTCGAACGAAACATTGTGTTAGTGCCATCTTTTTTGTTAGCTTAAACCAAGGATGCATAGAGGAAATATCCCAAGATGCATTTGGTACTTCAAGGAACGAATGGCAGCGGAGAAGCATCACATTTGTTCTTCTTCTTTCATATTTCATTTCATGTGCATTGCTGCCCCCCCACCAGCATCACGTTTGGAAGTATTTTATTATTTTTTATTATTTATTAAATCTAGTCCTTTTTTACACAACTTAGTTTAACGGCAATTTACAGTATTATATAAAAATATATATTAAATATGATTTACTATATCTTCAAAGATATTTTTTATAGATGTATGTAGCACAATTTCAGGAGAATCAGATCAAAACTTGCAACTCACATCGGTGTCTTTCCAGAACGTCCCCCCCCCCCCCCCCCAATATAATCCTAAATTGGATAAATCGCATGTATAATTTCAAATAAATGATACTTCTTTAATATATTACTCATAATTATATAAAATCTAGTCACGCGGTACACAGTTACGGCAATGCGTCAGAACCAGGAAGCTCGCAGTAATAATAACATCCGGGTATTCTGTCTGTTCTTTGCTTGCTTATTACGTACTTGCATTTGGAAAAGTTGTTGTTTTTTTAGAAGATATGCTGGTCTTTCTTTAAAATCATCCGTCATTTTTTTCTGTGTGGAAGTTTGATGTATCAAAAATATTAGTGGAATTGGTACTTGGTCTTGGTGACAAAAAAATTGTATTGAAAATCTCTACTAAAAAGGTCATGTAACGGCCATTTTAGATGGACTTGAAAATATAAATGACTGACATTTATGGCAACAATGTTAGTTAGCAACAGCAAAGCAGGCTCCAAAACAATGTGCTGAGTTGATTAAGTTGGGGGGTCTCTTTGTTGTGAAATGTTGGAAAGACTGTATTCACCCATTTTTGTTTACCCAACTTCAAATTTTACAGAAGTTTATGCAGGTCATCCATTTTGTCTCCCTGAAATACCTGAGCCAGGTCAACTCGCGCAACCACTCATCCTTTTTTTCCTCACCACGACCATCTCCTCACAAAACAATCCCGACTTAGTAGGATTTGTCTCCTCTGGCACACGACGTTATCACTTAGTTCCCGGGAACATTCTAAATATTTTGTACTGTCCATGTCCATGAAGTAATGGTCATGGCTACGTCATCAGGGCCATCTTGAAATCGCAGAATATTCAACGGCAATTGGCTTGTTTTAAGGATGGAGGCTTCTCATTCAAGTAGTATGCTAGCCTTCATCCCGTCCCACATAGTGTTGGGCCATTGCTAGCTTGACAACCAGCGGGCTGGATCTTGATTAGGTCGTCTTCAGACAACAAGAAAGCGAGCGCCCAAGATGAGGAGAGCATTTTTGTGACATGTTGACATGTAGCCACTAGCCAAACACAAACATCCCGCCACACTTCTTCACGGAGCACCGTGAATTTCAGAAGCTAACGCTGTTATTATGCTAGTCTGTGCATCACAGCCTTAGCATTAGCATATTTCACCATTTCCATAACATGTAGAGTTGCCACTGAAGAGGGTATTCTGCCCAGATTTAGTCATAACTGTTTTAATTTTGATGGCGTAAACAATAATTTGTAATCTTTTGCGTGTCCAAAAAATTGAAGATGAGACTTCTTTGTGAAAAGGCTCCTTGCAAGGATGATTTATTACAGAGATCTCCGGTCACACAGTTGAATATCACGTAAAGAGTGCCATCCAAGAGTGCGTGCCTCCCCCCCTGAGAGACAGCCCTTTAGTACAATCCGAGTAAGAAAGAAAAACGGATTGGTTCTCACAATATGCTATGTTGATCTTTCACGTGGGAACAAAACAGAATCTCAATATGCCAGCTTGCACTTTCTTCATATTTTAGCCAAAACATGTTCTCAGTGTGCATTTTCTCAAAACAGAATCTCAGTAGGTCAGATTGAACTTTCTCAAGCAAGACACTGGAAAGGGAATTGAGACAAAAACAAGATAACAGATAGGTTAAGGTCGAGTTGTATTGAGTTTAACATTATTTCACCTGCTCTACACATCTATAACTAAATTCAACATGGTTAAAATATAAAATAAAGAAGTAAAAATGTTAATAATGTTAACATTCCCTCTGTTGGGCTTGAAAAAGCCCAAAAACTTAACATTTAAACATTTTTACCAAAAGATTCCAGCGGGATCTTCATCGTCGCAAATGGCTGGTGCAACATTAAAATAAGAGCAAATGAAAACATTATTTTAGCAGGAGAGGAGGTCAGTCATATGCCAAGAACAATGTGATTCATTAAAAGATTTTTTTCAGTGAAATAAGCATATCATATATGAAGACGATGTGTTGTGGTTATGTTCAAAGTTGTGGCGAGGGGATCCCAGAAATACCAGATTGGCATGACAGTCAATATGAGAAAGAGTGTCATGATATAACCGCAATTGAAGACGCAATTGAAGACGTGTTGTCGCTTTTAGTGATGAAGTTCTTTGTTGAATGAGAAGGACGTTTGTCAGTTCCGTTTTTGTTCTTGCGTTTGTTTGTTTTTTGTTTTTTAAGAGGGTCCTTCAGCTTCTTTTAGAACCCACGTCAACTGCCAGAGATGCAAGGAATGATCACCGGGATTTATCTTCCCAAGGTGTGACTCAATCTTTGTGGAATGATGCCCGGAAAAGAACACGAGACTCAATCTCCATCGAGTGATGTCCTCAGCGAGACTCAATCTCCATTGAGTGATGTCCCCAGCTCGTCAGGTGGACACTGGAAGCAGGCCTGGTTTTCCAGTTGACTCGTCAGGTCGTTCCCGTTGGTGGGGGTTGAGCAGGAGGCGTTTTTGTTCTTGCGTTTGTTTGTTTTTTGTTTTTTAAGAGGGTCCTTCAGCTTCTTTTAGAACCCACGTCAACTGCCAGAGATGCAAGGAATGATCACCGGGATTTATCTTCCCAAGGTGTGACTCAATCTTTGTGGAATGATGCCCGGAAAAGAACACGAGACTCAATCTCCATCGAGTGATGTCCTCAGCGAGACTCAATCTCCATTGAGTGATGTCCCCAGCTTGTCAGGTGGACACTGGAAGCAGGCCTGGTTTTCCAGTTGACTCGTCAGGTCGTTCCCGTTGGTGGGGGTTGAGCAGGAGGCGGACCCGTCGGGTCTGATAGGCAAGATGTGGAACGATGTGCCCCCAGTGAACTGGATCAGATTGACCTCTCCATCACCTCATCTGGGTGCAGGACATTTTCATTTAGTCACTTATAAACATACATATTCACAATTCCTTCTTTTTGAAAGAGCATCTTGGTAGTTTTTGTTAGTTTGGAGTTAGTAAATGTTAGTGAAGTTCTGTAGGTCCGTCCTGGGGAAAAATTCTGTTTGTTGTGACATTCAATCACAATCCAGCCTTTGGCTGAGTTTAATGACCTAAGCACATTCATTAATGCAACAATGAAAATCTTATAGCCAATTCAAATCTGATGAGGTCAATTTTGTCTACAGCTTATAAATGGGTTCTATTGTCTGATCAAATTTTCCTAGGAAACCCATATTATGGTATATAATGATTAATCAAATGTTTTACCATGATATTTACTGTTATAGATATGGTATGAATGTGCTTCCAGCCATAAAATAAATGCAACTATCACCAGCAAGTAAAACCCATAAAAATAACATCTGACCCCCAGAGCTGCTCACGTCCGGCCGGAACCGTGAGCACCCCGGGGAGAGATCCTTCAATTGTTTCGGAAATAGAAAATATTCACCTTATTTCCGCCATGAGTGTCGTCTTTGCCAAAACTTACTCTCCTCCATGGTCAAAGTCCGGTCACCTTCAATTGTCCTCCTGTGAATTCATTCATTCTCACGGACTATATAATTATCACATTGAGACTAACTTATAGTTTTATATTTATTTAATTCAACATGGACTGTTTGTGTGCATATCTCCCTTCGCGACGATCCACACAGACAGACCAGTATTTCCCCCATCATCACGTCGGGGTCACCATTTGATGGCGTCAACAATAATTTGTAATCTTTTGCGTGTCCAATAAATTGAAGATGAGACTTCTTTGTGAAAAGGCTCCTTGCAAGGATGATTTATTACAGAGATCTCCGGTCACACAGTTGAATATCACGTAAAGAGTGCCATCCAAGAGTGCGTGCCTCCCCCCCCCTGAGAGACAGCCCTTTAGTACAATCCGAGTATGAAAGAAAAACGCCTCTTCTCCTCCCGTCGAATAAGAAAAACAGATTGGTTCTCACAATATGCTATGTTGATCTTTCACGTGGGAACAAAACAGAATCTTAATATGCCAGCTTGCACTTTCTTCATATTTTAGCCAAAACATGTTCTCAGTGTGCACTTTCTCAAAACAGAATCTCAGTATGTCAGATTGAACTTTCTCAAGCAAGACACTGGAAAGGGAATTGAGACAAAAACAAGATAACAGATAGGTTAAGGTCGAGTTGTATTGAGTTTAACATTATTTCACCTGCTCTACACATCTATAACTAAATTCAACATGGTTAAAATATAAACTAAAGAAGTAAAAATGTTAATAATGTTAACATTTTCCTTATTTCCTCAGTAGAACTTTTATCTGTGGATGTGTCTTTGTGAGTGTTGTCGCGATTTTCTGCTAGCTGCCGTCAGACTGTGTAAACACGATGAGTAAATATGAGCAAGTATAAAAGAAGGAATGACAACAAGCTGGTATCACTGACTGAGAAATCGCAAACTACAAGTCACCAAGGTAGCTTTGAGCTAACGTTACCCGATTGCAGGTTAAACCATTTAATTATATTGAAACTTTTGTGAGAAGTGTGGCCTGTTAAGTGTCCCATTTTTCTCTCACAGAAAAAAAAAACAATGAAGGTTCTATTGTTGGCTTTAAGCGTCGCCGTGCTCTTCACAGTCGGTGAGCGCGCCTCCACTTATTGAATATGACATTTTTGTTGTTGTTGTTGTTGCTGATTTGCTCTTTCTTTCCTCAGGTGACGGTTTGAAGTGCTTTTACTGCGAGCCCGGACCGGCGGGGGCACCGTGTGAGCTCACTGAGCAGGAGTGTGACAGAGATGAAAAATTCTGTGGATTTGTCACACTCAAGGATTGTAAGTGATTCCGCGTAATACATTAAATGGGAAGCTTGGAACGCAAACGCTTGTTTTAGTTGGTCCAATCTGTGGCCAAAAATGCTAAATTCATTTTCATCATACTAAGCGTGGTAATAATCTTTATACTCTTTGCTTTTCTCTGTCAGATCGCATGCTGCGGGGATGCATTAGTGACTCTCAATGCTATTGGTTTGGCCGCAATCCGGACTTTGTCACAGACTGCTGCTCCACCGACTTGTGCAACACTTTGCCGTAACGAGGGCAATCGCTCATTCTTGCCACGGTCCGATTTTCTGGCGAAAGCTTCATCAGGAAGCATCTCCCGTCTTACATAACCATACCAAAATTGTCTGTATAACTCTTTCAGCTTCCTGTTTTGTAATATGAACTTGAAACTGAATTGTAAATTGTCTGACATCATTAAAATAAAATTCTTACTTGAGCATTTATTTGGTGACATTTTTAACTGTGTATTAAACTGACGGTTCAATATCTTTACATAATATCAGGTTTCCTTTATTTGTATGCCTATTTATATAAGTGCAGTATCCAAGCCTGTGACACCTCCCTTCCGTTTCCACCAGGGGGCGACACATAACCTTGACCTTATAAAGAATACTATTTATTTAGATGTTTACCAGTACCTAGGCCACAGCAACCTTTACTGTCATAAGAGCCATTTTAGGCCAAATAAATAACAAAAATTCTGTCTGGAGCCGCAAAATATTTGAACAATATGTCGAACGAAACATTGTGTTAGTGCCATCTTTTTTGTTAGCTTAAACCAAGGAGGCATAGAGGAAATATCCCAAGATGCATTTGGTACTTCAAGGAACGAATGGCAGCGGAGAAGCATCACATTTGTTCTTCTTCTTTCATATTTCATTTCATGTGCATTGCTGCCCCCCCACCAGCATCACGTTTGGAAGTATTGTATTCCTCCCCTTTTATGAGTGTAAATAATAAAAAATATATAACATGTTAAGTACAACTTTATTAAATCTAGTCCTTTTTTACACAACTTAGTTTTACGGCAATTTACAGTATTATATAAAAATATATATTAAATATGATTTACTATATCTTCAAAGATATTTTTTATAGATGTATGTACCACAATTTCAGGAGAATCAGATCAAAACCTGCAACTCACATCGGTGTCTTTCCAGAATGTCCCCCCCCCCCCCAATATAATCCTAAATTGGATAAATCGCATGTATAATTTCAAATAAATGATACTTCTTTAATATATTACTCATAATTATATAACATCTAGTCACGCGGTACACAGTTACGGAATGCGTCATAACCAGGAAGCTCGCAGTAATAATAACATCCGGGTATTCCGTCTGTTCTTTGCTTGACCCTTATGGCTTATTACGTACTCGCATTTGGAAAAGTACTTGGGTTGCGACTGATGACGTTTCAAGACATCACAAGGACGCAAGTACGGACAAGAATGCATATTGAGAAACGACAACCCCGTCTTTGTCACACCCGGTTTCCAGCTCCTGTGTGTCCTGCTTGTTTTAGTGAGTTTATTTCCAGTTTTGGTTTGTACTTTGTATCTTGTTTTTGAAAGTTGTTTGGTTTTGTTTTTCTTTCAATTAAATTACATTAACCCTGGAGAACAGAACCCAAGAACCCTTTTCTTCTTTGGAAAATTATGAATTATACATAAATGACTGCTATAAGTTCACTGAACACCAAAATATGTGTTTTTTTTTTAACTAGCTCAGAGTTGCTAATTTATCAAAATATATATATATAAAACATACTCCTAGGCATTCTGCAACATGATATGAAATGGATTAACAAAAAAACCCCACAATTTTACCATCTGATGGTTTGCTGAGAAGATGGTTTTGTTTGGAGTGATTTCCAGCTCAACAAAACAGCATGTTGTCAGCCATCTTGTCACCACCACTATGGCTCATGTAAGTGCAATATTCATCCACTAGATGGCCCCATGCAGGGGTCAGAAGTGGCACTCTGGACTTTTGAAGTTAAATTTGTAAAAGAAAAAGAAAAAGGTCTTTGCTATTTGAGTAGCAGAATTTATAGGGGCTTAATTTGACCCTGTGGGTTCTCCAGGGTTAAAGAGCACGCTTGCCTCCTCTCACTCTGCCTTCCTGCATTTGGGTCCACTATCAACCGCACACCATGACAAATCCCCTCAAATAAAGAAAAGGGTGAGAAAAAAAAAAGAGCAGACAAGCGCATTTTACATAACCACTTTTGGCTTTAATGATTACAATCCAAAACATTTGTACAACATTTTCAACTTTAAAAAAATGGATGAAGTTTTTTTGTTTGCTTACTACTATTTGGCTGACACTTACTGATATATGGAAAGAAATCAAAAGTACCAGAAGAAACGTGGGCTTTCTCCCGTTCTTATTATCATGATCATATGGTGGGGAAAAAAGGCTTGTTCTGATACACGCTTTTGTGATGAAATTCATGAGCGCCACTCGTCCCGCTTCCTCACCAAACGCACCCAAAGGAAAACATGGGATGACGACACTGATAAATAACGAGTTCCGGGGCCATGGAGGATCATCGGGACCCGGGGGGCGATAGTGGAGAAGTGGCGTTAGCTAGCCTTCAAGTAAAACGGGATATCCTAGTGCAGTGCGGTTGTCCTGTCTTGTGTTTTTGTTTGCACAGGCGGGCGCTTCCGTCGTTACGTCGACCTGGCACTGACGGATGCTAAAGAGAGTGCTTTATGACATGAAGCCTTTAAAAAATAAATTAATTAATTTAAAAAAAGACAGAGAAGGATCGTCTGTTTCGACCCGGATCGACGGACATAAACCTGCCCGTGTATTTTTTTCCAGGCTTTTCATCATAAAGCACTGATATCCGTCAATGATGGGCTGACATCATGACCAAAGTGCCCGCCTGTTTGCTTGTGTGCATGTGTGTGTGTGTGTGTGTGTAGTCACGTTGGTTGCGGGGCTGCCCCTACATGACGGTGCAAGACGTTTTGCCAGGCTGAGCGCCGCCGTCCATCTTCTCCGCCTCCAGGATCATCCTGCGGAAAACCTCCACGGCCGTCTGCACACACAGATTTGCCGTTCATGACGCTGTTTTGATGCCCTCCATGGGCCTGATCAATCAAGAACCCCAAATATCACTAACAGATGATGGGGAGTGTGTTGCGCGTGATATACAGTGGCAACCTTGACTTGAAATTTAACCCTGGAGAACCCAAGAACCCTTTTCTTCTTTGGAAAATTATGAATTATACATTAAATGACTGCTATAAGTTCACTGAACACCAAAATATATGATTTTTCAATTTCAACCCTTTTTTTTAACTAGCTCAGAGTTGCTAATTTATCAATATATATATATATATATATAAAACATACTCCTAGGCATTCTGCAACATGATTTGAAATAGATTACCAAAAAAAACCCCACAATTTTACCATCTGATGGTTTGCTGAGAAGATGGTTTTGTTTGGATTGATTTCCAGCTCAACAAAACAGCATGTTGCCAGCCATCTTGTCACCACCACTCTGGCTCATGTAAGTGCAATATTCATCCACTAGATGGCCCCATGCAGGGGTCAGAAGTGGCACTCTGGACTTTTGAAGTTAAATTTGTAAAAAAAAAAAAAAAAAAAAAAAAGGTCTTTGTTATCTGAGTAGCAGAATTTATAGGGGCCAAATTTGACCCCGTGGGTTCTCCAGGGTTAATTTGTTCGCTCTCAAAAAAAAAGAAGATGAAAAGTAGTGCATTTTGCGCAAAATGCACTATGCTGCAATTTTGTCAAGAAAACATGTTTGGGAATATTTTTGCCCCTAAGCTCCTAAACAAAATGAGGCAAATGTTTTCACTGTACCTGATTTTCTTTGGCCGAGGATTCCATGAATGCAGCGTTCCAGGAGTCGGCTAATGCTTTCCCCTCTTCGCAGCTGATTACTCTATAACAGAAAAGATAAAAGGCCACATCATTATGTACTCCCCGCCTCCATCTACAGCACAGATCATTTGACGACATACCGCTCCATGTGGAGGTCGTTCTTGTTTCCGACGAGCATGATGGGAACTCTAGCGCGGGGGGGAAGAAAAGTGACACGTTTTCATACCTTTGCGGAATGCACCCGCCTCGGAAACGAGTCGATGACGCGGTACTCACTGAACTTTCCCCACCATGTCCAGCAGTTTTTCGTGGATCACTTGGACCACTTCAAAGCTGCAAGAAATGCCCGTTTATTAATCAGTTATTTTGCCACTATGTTGGCCACCGCTAGCGCAAGGAAGGCACACCTTTTATTGGACGTGACAGAATAGACCAGGATGTAGCCATTTATGTCTATGGAGTACGTCTGTGGGAAGATGGAGTACTCATCCTGTAGGGATAGAAATAGTACGATAAAAATTAACACTTTAGGGGTGGGGTGGGTGGTTGTTCCAAATAGTTGGTCCCCCTTCTAAGTATGGTAAATAAAATCTAAATACCCTACAACGTGATATTTTTTCCCCTTAAAAAAAATGCAGGGTTTCTCCCAGCGCCCGCCAGGCTTTTCTTGTTTGACCTTCTTTCTTCTGTACGGATATATAGAAATACCAAAATAAATAAATATATATATATATATATAAAAAAAAAGAGAACATTTTCATTTTTACTATAATTATAGTTAAGTTTTAGTATTAATAAGGACACCCTTCTAGTACGGTAAATAAAATCGAAATACCCTACAAGCAGTGATATTTTTTCCCCTTTAAAAAAATGCGGGGTTTCTCCCAGTGCCGCCAGGCTTTTCTTGTTTGACTTTCTTTCTTCTGTACGGATGTAAAGAAATACCAAAATAAATATATATTTTTTTTTTTTTAAAAAGAAGAAAATTGTCATTTTTACTATAATTATAGTTAGTTTTAGTGTTAATAAGGACACCCTTCTAGTACGGTAAATAAAATCTAAATACCCTACAACCAGTGATATTTTCCCCCTTTAAAAAAAATGCAGGGTTTCTCCCAGCGCCCGCCAGGCTTTTCTTGTTTGACCTTCTTTCTTCTGTACGGATATATAGAAACACCAAAATAAATATATATATATATATATAAAAAAAAAAACAAGAACATTTTCATTCTTACTATAATTATAGTTAAGTTTTAGTATTAATAAGGACACCCTTCTAGTACGGTAAATAAAATCGAAATACCCTACAACCAGTGATATTTTTTCCCCTTTAAAAAAATGCGGGGTTTCTCCCAGCGCCCGCCAGGCTTTTCTTGTTTGACTTTCTTTCTTCTGTACGGATGTAAAGAAATACCAAAATAATTTTTTTTTTTTTTTTAAAAAGAAGAAAATTGTCATTTTTACTATAATTATAGTTAGTTTTAGTGTTAATAAGGACACCCTTCTAGTACGGTAAATAAAATCTAAATACCCTACAACCAGTGATATTTTCCCCCTTTAAAAAAAATGCAGGGTTTCTCCCAGCGCCCGCCAGGCTTTTCTTGTTTGACCTTCTTTCTTCTGTACGGATATATAGAAATACCAATATAAATATATATATATAAAAAAAAAACAAGAACATTTTCATTTTTACTATAATTATAGTTAAGTTTTAGTATTAATAAGGACACCCTTCTAGTACGGTAAATAAAATCGAAATACCCTACAACCAGTGATATTTTTTCCCCTTTAAAAAAATGCGGGGTTTCTCCCAGCGCCCACCAGGCTTTTCTTGTTTGACTTTCTTTCTTCTGTACGGATGTAAAGAAATACCAAAATAAATAATTTTTTTTTTTTTTTTTTAAAAGAAGAAAATTGTCATTTTTACTATAATTATAGTTAGTTTTAGTGTTAATAAGGACACCCTTCTAGTACGGTAAATAAAATCTAAATACCCTACAACCAGTGATATTTTTCCCCTTTAGAAAAAATGCAGGGTTTCTCCCAGCGCCCGCCAGGCTTTTCTTGTTTGACCTTCTTTCTTCTGTACGGATATATAGAAAATACCAAAATAAATATATTTATAAAAAAAAAAAAGAAGAAAATTGTCATTTTTACTATAATTATAGTTAGTTTTAGTGTTAATAAGAACACCCTTCTAGTAAAGTAAATAAATTCTAAATATTTTACGACTAGGGATATCTTGTCTCTCTCTCTCAAAAAAATGCAGGGTTTCCCCCTATGCTATGCAGAACGCCAGGCTTTTCTCATTTGACCTTCTTTCTTCCGTACAGCTGTATAGCAATACCACAATAAATATAATCAAAAAAGATGAAAAAGGTCATTTTCACTATAATTATAGTTAGTTTTATTCTTAGTAAGCTAAGATTTTTTTTTTTAAACATTTTCATTTCTATACATTTTTTTGTTGTTATTTTTCCCCCCAATTTAAGTTTTAGCTATCTCATTAGTTTTCATTACCCATAATAACCTTGCATCTAATATCGCTGATCATATTGGTGAAAAGTCTAGTAGTGTGCATTTATTTTTCAGGAAGGGTATATACTACCTGTCCCGCTGTGTCCACCAGCTGAAGATGATACTCCTGTCCGTTTATCGTGATCATTTTAGTAAATGCTGCAGAGTGAAGAAGAAGAAAACACATAAAACAGTGATACATCTCCCCATGCTCTTCGGAGTGGTTCCTTCGCGAGCGGGTTCATCGGGTGCAGGGACACGTCGATATTGTGCCGACTCATAGAGAACGCTGACGCTTTGCTTTTGCACCAACTGCTTAAAAGTTATTTATAACGGCATGCCAGACACCAGGCTCGAGGAAAACGATGAAGCCTTCAGGAAAGTTTGGATTTCTTGATTCACTAGAGTCTCTGAAACATCTGCTGGATTGTTGGAGAACTGACAGACATTGAGGAAGTTATCCTCCTATTACGGAAAATGCACGTTTGAATGGCATCTATGCAAATGCTGTAGTTCCATCAAGTGCAAAAAACTAATTAATCTTCAGTAATCTGCCTATTTCTGAAAATGCTTGTGAATAAGATATTCATTTATATAATCCGACCACGAGTTATCCTGTTCTTGACTTGAAAGCTCAGGTCGGAGAAGATCTACAATTTTCAAATAAAGGCTGATATTAGGCAAAAGGCGGGGACCACCCTGGACTGATTGCCAGCCATTCTCAGGGCACATAAAGACAAACAGGCATTCACATTAGCATACACAATACAGAGCAGTGAGTCCTTGTGTGAAACACACGCTCCCTCTAGTGGTATGTGAAAGAATGTGCATAATGTTTTGGTGACTTACTATATGGAAATCTACTTTAAAAATAATATTAAATGCACTTTTTAGGAATAAAACCTCTGAGTATTTGGATGAAAGTGTATCACCGACATAGTATTAAAATATCGTTCAAAAATAAAAACTAAATACATGTGTACTAAAAAAAAATAATAATAAATTGTTAGCTTGATGCAAATCCTTATGCAAATTCACAACAGACAAAATTCTGATGGCAAATGGGACAAAAAATGATAATGTGATCCTCCTCATCAAGTACTTACTGTTTTCTATTGTGGGGTCATAGGAGTCGACAAACTGGCCCTCGACAAACTGAATGGTCAAAGAGGACTTTCCTGTCAAAGAAGAAAAATCTTATGAGTAATCATTGGAAATGTGTGGTTGCGTCCGTGGCTCACTAACAGGTAGACTCACCCATCACTTGACATTGTCCTTTAATTGTTTTGCACCTTAAGTTGTTCACACCCAGGGCCTGAGCGGAGGATTTTACCTTGTGTTATGCAAGTACAAGTACTGTATTTCCTCAAATAGCCACTTCTGTTCTACTGGACACCATTCCCCAATTATAATATTACTACAGACTTCATTTACAGTAAACTTTAAAATGGTGGCCCGCAATGTAATACATTTTACACCCCATTTAAAATATTTCACATGATAGCGTTTTTGTCTTTAACAGGTGCTCTGACCCAATTACAAATAGAGGCCCTGCCCAAATTTCATCAAATATTGGCCTCCGCTCTACTGGATGCCATGACCCAAATACCTCAAATACTGGACTCTGTTCATAAATGCCCTGCCTTAATTACTTCCTTGACTGCCGTAATGGCTTTCAGGCCAATTGGCACCTGCCCCAATTACCGTATTTCCTCAAATACTGCCTTTGTCAGTATAGACACTCTTCCCCAAAAATTTATTTCTTGCCCCTAATTAATTACCATTAGGGCTGTGCAATTCATCAAAATTCTATTACAATTTCAATTATTACACTCCACAATTACAAAATCGGTGTAATCGTAAATAACAATAAAATATTATTAATACGAATTTTGAGTTGTTTAAATTGATAAAATTTCACCTTTTTATTTAATTTTAAAATAACTCATTTAATAAATCTTGTTTGGTCCAAAAGGAACTTACATAATTATAGTGTTTCAAATAATTGTATTTGTCTT
Source organism: Vanacampus margaritifer (assembly GCF_051991255.1). Classification (NCBI taxonomy): domain Eukaryota; kingdom Metazoa; phylum Chordata; class Actinopteri; order Syngnathiformes; family Syngnathidae; genus Vanacampus; species Vanacampus margaritifer. The sequence continues at coordinate 7,551,790 of NC_135433.1, read as the reverse complement.
AATATTTTTTAAATGTTTAAACATTGTCTTGTTTTGTACCCCCAAAAAAGTTTGAATAATCGCGATTTCAATTATTACCAAAAATAATCGTGATTACTATTTTTTCCATAATCGTGCAGCCCTAGTTACCATATTTCCAATATTCTGCTGTAAACACCTGGGCCTTAATCTTCAATGAAGGAGGGGCGTTATCAAGACAGATCCGGGCGTCACGTGACTTTTTTTTCTGAACACGCCCCCCTGCAGCAGCAAAGTAGTGGCGCAGCGTTAATTGACTACAACGGCGAGGAGGGCAAAAACTAGCGTTTATCCGTCAACTTTCAGCCCAAATTAGCAATTTAGTAGCTGCTAATTAGGCTATCGCCGCCATCATATATGCTGTAAAAAGTCTTCTTTATGGTGTTGGTCAGTGATTAAATTCAACTGTGTAATATCTATCAAACCGCAGCAGCACAAATTAATGAGAAAAAAAAAACATTTTGCGGGTGGTAACAGTTAGCATCTACAGATTCAGCCACCATGTACAAAGTGCTCCATTGGCTACACATTGGTTCCTCTTTTCGTAACCTGGGGCATGCCCGATCCTTATTTGTGTGTACGTTTTCTCATTGTGGTCCACAACAGCTGTCAATCATTGTTAAAGTGTGCCGTTTGCCATTTACTGAAAGTGCCAGATGCGTTTTCTATGCTGCCAAAATGGCTTTGCTAACACCCATTTTGAGACGCGTCATGTCAACGTCCGGATCGCTATTGTATTAAATAAGGATGTTTAATACCACTTCTTCCCCCTCTAAATTGATACCAGTACAAGTATTCACTATTTGAGTACTCATTGATACAAAATACTGATACTTCTAGTACTTTTTATATATAAAATGTAATTTAAAACAATAACAAAAGAAGATCAACTGCAGCAGCATAGTGCCAATTACTGCCAAGGAGGACTTCCTGCTTGTCAGTTGTTTTTTTTAACCATATGTATCGGTAGCCTCCATGAGTACCAAATATTATAAAATACTAATACCTGGAATTGGTATTTGCCAAAACATAGTATCAAAGGAAGGGTGAAGGATAAATAAAAGGGAGGAAGGAAACAAAGATGTAGAAAAGGAATGTAGGGGCCCACCGCCACTTTTTAGGGCCAACACAAACACAATAGCCATACCTTGATTTGAAACCTTAACCCTGTCTTTAAACCCAGCCTTGTAATGCTAACCCAGGCTAGAAACCCTAATAACAAATCCTAACCCTGGCTAGAAACCTTAACCTTGGCTTTAAACCCTAGCAATTGCCTAGACACTCTATTTTCAAACCATAACCCTTTCTTGATACAACTGTATTTATTGAAAATGGTACAGATCAGAATAAGTATAGATATAATAAAATACCTTTTTTTAGGCTTCATTATTTGTAGTTATATAAACGTCTAGCACTCACTGCTGATGAGTAAATGTAGGTCCACTGGCACTAGCTACAAACATGGAGTACCCCCCCACACACACACAAAAAAAACCAACAACCTACAAACTGAATATTCAAGCATCCAACACGCTGGGTCCCCTCCATTTTTCTCTCTTTTCTTTTTAGACCGCATCTAAACTGCGCCCGTTTGCCGTGCTAGCGGTGACATAACCGGCCAGTCATGCGTCAAATCCATCCGCTCGTCTCGCATTAGCCTAGTGGGGGTGTGGCTTATCGCCGACATTTCGTTGTTTGACGGCGAAAGTATGTCAAAAATGTTGACGGTTTAGCTTTTAAGGCGGAGGCCTGGCGCCGGCGCCGCCTTCACCTGGTGAAGGGAGGAAGGGATGCTGCGAGGACCCCGACAGGGCCCGCTTCATCCTGGCCCCGGTCGCAGGCACCCTCCACCCGGAGAGGATCAAGCAAACCCTTCTCGTGGTGTGAGCGGCTCTCACCTACGGATCGGTAGCCGAGGATGGCGAGCTTTCGTGACTTGGGCTGCGGCATGTCTCGCTCTGGTTATCGCATCGAGTCCTCGGGGTTCGACCGCAACCTCCAACCGGAATGGCACCCGAATACCAAGGAGCGCGACGACTGGCACATACAGCCCCAGTCCACACAGCCGGCGATGTCCGAGGCTCGTCGCCCGCAACCCGGGGGAAGATTGGCGGAGTTTATTTCAGGTCATACGCGGGAAAGCGTGGAGTAGCTTTTGGTTTTCAATAACTGCGTCACTCCCCTTCGCATTGTAATGAATTAGTAATTACTGCTCGGCCCCGATTGGCTTAAGCCAGAAAGGAGGCGTGCGCGAAAGGCCGTTGTAATGCCACGATTGGACAACGCGGCTGTTCGTCGTATAACAAGGAGTCGGGGTCGAGGATGTGATTGGTCGACGTGAGCATCGTGACGCTAAAGCGATGTCGTTCTCATCTTTGAGGAGTCAGGAAGCAGGGATGCTGCTACTAGCACGACGTATATTGCCATTTTCTTTCTTTTCATTCAAGATTTTGTTTACATTTTGAAACACAATTGGGGTCCATATATTGATACAATACTTTTTTTTTTGGGGTAATTTTTCTAGTTTTTCTTCTTTTCATTCAAGATTTTGTTTACATTTTGAAACACAATTGGGGTCCATATATTGATACAATACTTTTTTTTTGGTAATTTTTCTAGTTTTTCTTTTCATTCAAGATTTTTTTTACATTTTGAAACACAATTGGGGTCCATATATTGATACAATACTTTTTTTTGGTAGTAGGAGCAACAGCAGTATAAAACAGAGGGAATGATAATTTTGTCAATAAATTGTAGGCTTGAATCAAAGTTGATTAGATAATGCACCAAGCATTTATCAATTAAGAGTCAATGATGAAATTGAGTTACTTATGTTTGTAATTACAACATTAATATCTAACAATATAAGAGGTAATGTAATGAAATTTATCTGAATAACAAAATTGAAAGTCAAGTCATCTTAATTTATGTAACACTTTCAAACAGCTGAAACAAAGCACTTTACAGAAACACATGCATAACATAAAACAAACAACATAAATCAAATTAAAATAAGGGTTAGTATCTAAATTAGCTTAGAATTTTTTTCTATGATAATAAAATTAAGCGTTAATAATTGATTTGTTTTACAGCAAATTCGATTTCAAAGTTAATACAATTACTATATTTTATTATTTACTCGTTATTACAAAAAAATAAAATAAAATAATAATGGGCGAGTACTGATACTATAGGTATTTGGCTATTGGCTATTTATTGGGATATATCTTTCTTTAAAATTAGCTGTCTTTTTTGTGTTGGGGGGGGGTGTATATTATATATCAAAAGTAATAGTGGTATTGGTATTTGGTTTTGGTACCAGTGACTACTGAAGAGTAGTGTACACATACTGGTATCACTCCGAAAATAAGTATCGAACATGCCTAGAAATTAAGAAAAATCAAAAGTTAACAAAACGTCCACGTTAATTTATTCCTTAAACCCAAATTAAATCAAGCTATTAATTTTATTAAATTAAAATTTATTAAGTTCATATATTTTTGTCAATAACTACAAAAAATGTGCACAACTCTTCTTAGCTAAAATATTTTTTGAGAAGCATTATCCGTATTGTGATTTTGCTCATTATTAAATCTTATTATTATTATCATTAACAGTCGTCCTAGTAGTGTGGTAGGTGAGGAAATGTACTTGTCGTAAAATAGATTTGTTTATTTATACTAATAAAACGAGTAGCGGTTGATTTCCCTCAAAAATACTTCATTACGTTGTCATGTCTAAAGTTAGCCAGTAGATGTCCCCATTGCATTACACATATCAAATCCAACCCACTCAGCGCCAGTCAATCTTAAAAAAAAAAAAAAAAAAGCTGCATTTTACTCTAATTTCTATGACAACCCCACATCGTAGCTACTGTTTACTTCCACCCTCGGTGCTATCTAATAAAAAGCCAGACTCAGCCAAAGCCTCTTTGAAACTGGACCACAGGAACCTCAGGCACATCAATCAGGCGGCCGTTATACACAAACAGTGATCATTTCGGCTGATAGCATGACGTCCGTTCCACTAAAACACCCGCTTCTTAATATAACCGTGGCTTGGAAAAGCGAGCCACAGGCATGCGACAATGGCGTAGGAAGTGAGGCCACAATTAGTGGGTTAAGCCCGCGGGCAGATGGTGGAATTCCAGGCAAAGGTGGTGAGAGGATGGCATTCCACTTTTGACGTTTACTTGCAAGACAGATCTAATGTCTTTAATGTCTTTTCCCAAACACTACATGCTAGAGAAAAGTAGTTTCTCTGCCCCCCCTTCATACCACTTAATCACCAAAATGCCCAAGGCGGTAAAACCCAAGTGTCTTACTTGCACACACTTGTCAGCACACAGGGGAGGAAATCAGCATGTCAGCAGTAGACCATTTTCTCTCTATGACATTGGGCGTCCGAAAAGAGGACAGTGGATGGAGAAAGCTGTCAGGTACCGACAGTACAATCGCCACACGTACACAAAATGATGACCAGGAATAGGTCACGCTGGTAATAGTGGCTAGGGATTAGCGTGTGCTGACACAGGCCGACACTAAATACCCGTCCCCAGAACTAGCAACAGGTGGGTGACAAGATTGTTTCACTTTAATAAAAAAGGCTTAAAACAAGCCTTGGTGAAATAATACATTAAGCTCTTTGCGGCGCAGAGGCCTTCCATGATGGCCCAGACAACTGGAAACGAGGGATGGGTACGACAAATACATTTTTGGAATTAATTCCAGTGTTTTGTTGTGGACGGTTAAAAAAATTATAACACCGATGTTTTTTTTCTTCTCTCTTTCGTTGTGTCGCGCTCGCGTTTTTCGCCCCATGGGCTTCCGTAGCTTTAGCTCTGCCAGTCGTGCAATTGATTGACAATGAGACAGTCAACATACAATGACATGTATGCTTTTTATTTACTCCTGCCTGCCTGCCAATTCGCGGCCCAAAATATGGAACGGCCCACCGGGAATTGTCCCTCCAGATGGCTCAGTCCGGGCCTGACAATGACGGTAGTTTATGAGCTTTAATGAACTTGAAGACGATTTATAGCTTTCAATGAATGTAATCTACATCCTTCTATAAACAGTTTTGTTTCCAGTGAACTGAGCGTTTGTGTTTTTGTACCATCTAAGCTATTAACTCTTTGACTGCCAGACGTTTTCAGAAAAGGGATGCCGTGGGTGCCAGCCGATTTTAAGCATTTTGACTGATCTTTCAAGGTCCATAGAAAATTATGTGTTTGGACTATGGAAACACACATACTACCAAATGAAAGATTGGACTCTCATCTTTCATCAGAAAAAAAAGTTTGTTTCTACCTTATTCCGTTTTTAAGTAATCAACAATAGAAAATGGTTATTTTCACCTGTTTTGAAACAAACGTCTTTTAACGTCTTTGGCACTCCTCCATAGGATTTTACTAAACGTTATTTAACGTTTTTGGCAGTCAAAGAGTTAAAATCTTCATGAGACCCAACATTTGAGTTTTGGACTTCAATGAATGTAATCTATATGTTTTTGTAACCATCTAAGACAATATTATCTTTAGTGAGCGCATGTGTTTTGGTAAAGATCACAAACAGTTTAATCTTCGATGAACTGAACGTTGACAATTTAGCATCCTCAATGTCACCCATGTTTTTAGTAAACAAAAGAAAATTTAGTCTTCAGTAAACTTACAGTAGCATGTTTACATAGATCAAAATAAATTTAGCAGAATTTACTTATGAACTTAATTATTTTAGACAGTTTTGACTAGTCTTCATTAAATGAACTGAACTTGCACAGTATTGTAAACAGGACAAATTACAAAAAAAGTAGTGTATGTGTTATTGTAAATATTGACCATAATTTAGAGAACTAAATTAACCTAGCATATGTGTTTGGTAAGCATCAATTGAGTCACCAAATGGTGCCAGTAAGCAGTGCAAGACCTAGGAAGGTCAACCAATTAGTCTCACACACTCCATACGGCAGGAACTCAACAACAGCAAACAAACTCTTGCAAAAAAAAAAAAAAATTTTTACTATGTTACCGTGGAGGGGTCATTTGCACATTTGCACAATAAGAACGATCACCAAAGCGGACACATTGCACCTCGCTAATGATATAGCACCCATGTATGCAGTAAGACTCGATTTCACCACTTGCTGAAAACGGTTACCTAGCCGCAAGTATATTGTTGAAGTTGCCCCACGCTATTTGTTCAGGCAGTGGTTAGTTCGCCGTGATTGGCAACTCAAATGCTAGCGATATTTTTTCTCTGAACGGCTTCAATATTGGTCAATCGCTGGAGCGAGGAAATCTTATTTTATATTTTATTCTGGTTGCTTGTAGACATTTACAAGCTTATGTGAATAGCACAAATGTGCACGTTTATGTCACTGCGTGGTCGCAACATGTACGCTATCTCGTCAAGACGGACTCGCCTTGCAAGCACTTACAGGTATAAAAGATAAGCTTACCTTCACTCGCCGTATCAGCATCTGCGTTGTCTGTGAAAAAAAATCCTTATGAAATGTATAGTGGGTTGGTAATGCTGATAACAGCCTATTTTCAGTGACAAAACAAATTGAAAAGTGAAAGGAGATCTATAGAAGGGGGTGAACTTGGTGAAGCGGAATAATTACGGTAAAATAGCCGATTTACGGGCAGGCCAAGACTTTCTTACTTCGGGGACTGGCCAATCAAATAACGCTAAAAGGAAATTTGCCAGTCATGGCAAAGCAGCCACATCAATTTACATCAATCATAAAATCAGCAGACAGTTGGATGGGATGACAAGCTCAGACCTCGGTTCCTACATTAAAGCCAAAATGTGAGCTTTATTTGTGTCATATTGAGGGACACAAGTAGCACTGTTTAGCTTTTAAAACAAAGTTGGCAAAAAAAAAAGAAAGTTTTACGTTTCTAATTTATCAACACATAGATTAAAATTTCCAGAAGTACTAAAACTGATTTTATTTAAATTATTTTATACTGTCTTGCCTTTGTCTGTGTGCCTTTATTTGAAGCGCTGTTCATGTTGTACCCGGTTTGGCCACTTAGAGGGAGTGTGGTTCCACGCGGTCTGATACATTGTTAAGCTGTAGCCATATTAGTGAGTAGAAGGAAAAAGTCACGATCAAGTTATTCCAATAAGTGATTTTTTATTTTTTTTTGCAGTGTGGAGCCGTTCTTTTGGGTGATAAAAGTGCCGCGAGTAGCGAGTTTAGCTCTACAACACGAGAATCAACCACACAGGAGAAAATAATGGACTTTCTTGACTCATGAAATCTGACTGACTTCTGAAGGTTTGTGTTTTCTTTGTATTTGCTAAGTAAATGTGCTTTAAGCAGTTGTGTTACAATAAGAGCCTGCAGGGGCATTGCATTACGGTTGCTATATTTGATATTTGTTTACATTTCAATTGTGAAAAAAGTTATTATTCTATTATTCCGAAGCACCAATCACAAATCTATTGTTCAGTAATTATTACTAATATCATCAAAAATATCATCACCACAAATTTCTTTGAAATATCGTGATAAAATTTTTAGGTCATATCACCGGCCCCTATTTGATTGTCATGGTACTGTTTTTGGTAAGAATGAGATCTGACCTTGAGCCAATTAATCAGAGACCACACCAAACGAAATCTAGCACAGTTTGGTTACCTTGAGAATACAATCAGACTTTCATCCTCTCCAGTTCCAATTCTTTTGGTGCAGTCCATTTTGTCAGATAACATAAGTGAACTCGTCGTGTGTGGACAAAACCAACCATTCCAAGACCACCAAGCGAATTCTTCCTAATAGATCCCCTAGCCACCTTTATTTGATTGTAGTTTGTTCAGTAAGGTAAAGTCAACAGGTAAGGACCAAACCAACAGAGGCCGGGATCACCAAATCAACTTCTGCATGGTTTGGTTGTAATTAGAATATAATTTGACTTCGTTCCTCAACCAATCTTCAGTTTTTTCCTTGTTGCATGTGCATTTGGTCAAGTAGAATTAACAACCTTGTGTGTGGACTGAACAAACTGGTCCAAGATTCCCCAAGTAACTCCGGCACGGATTGGCTCTGCTGAACGATATCTGACCTTGATCTACTCCAAAAGCCTCTGAGAACTTCAAAAGTGGAAAGAACAACCACCACTTCAATTGTGATCGCCCATTTTAGGTCCAACCGCAATGATTAGATAAATTACCCCATTCAGGGGTGGCGTGGCGTGGCTTAGTGGTAGAGTGGACGTCTCACAACGCAGAGGTTGTGGGTTTGATCCCATGCCATTGTGACTGGGTCGAAGTATCCTTGAGCAAGATACTGAACTCCCTTAACTCTTTGACTGCCAGACGTTTTCAGAAACGGGTTGTCCCCACTGCCAGCCGATTTAAGCATTTTGAGTGATCTTTCAAGGTCCACAGAAAATGTTGTGTTTGGACTATGGAAACACACATACTACCAAATGAAAGATTGGACTCTCAGCTTTCCTCAGAAAAAAAAGTTTGTTTCTACCTTATTCCGTTCTTCAGTAATCAACAATAGAAAATGGTTACTTTCACCGAAATTCTCTCTTTTGAAACAAAAAACGGAGAAAAAGAGCTTTTTGTGAAACGATGTTATTTCATGCACTCTAGTGAATTGTACACTTCTTTTTGTCCATGAATGATGCCACAAACACCTAAATAGTGCTTTACTTCTGTAAAACGCTTTCACCAACAATGAAAAAGTGTTTTTTGATTGCAAAATACGTTTATTTCCATTCAACAGTGTAACAATTTGACAAAACAATTTCGCAAACTATTTACAAATGTGTGCAACTGTGGTACTACTTACAATTATGTGGATGTTTCAAATACAGTTTTTCTTTTTGTAACGCTCTCCTGCGTACAAGGAGACGCCAGGACTCGCACACAGTTTACTTTCACTTTCGCATTGGTCCGTTTTGCGTGCAAACGTTACACTTTCTTGACGGCCTTTTTTTCCGGGGAATAAAAAGCAAGTAGCAGACTGTACACACTTCCTCCGATGAATATGCATTGGACTCGGGGCACTCTCCGTCGTCCGATCGAACGTCCGCCTGTGCGTGCTCGGTTGTGTTCCGCGTTACGACACCGTCATAGCCGCCGCGTCAGCGGTTCCAATTTCGCCGTCAAGCTCGGATTCACCTTCATCATCATCGATGATGATCATCGTCGTCGTCAATGTACACTTTTAGTGTTGGTCGATGCCTTTCGTCTTGTAAGTGTAGAGCTGCTTGCAAACGCTCGCCATTGCCCGTTCCCTCCTCCATCTAGCTCCATCTAACGTCTTCTACTGCCGCGTCAATGCTTCTCAACCACGGAGTCACCACCCTCATCTTCATCATCGATGATGATCATCGTCGTCAACAATGTGCTCTTTCAGCGATGCTTTTGGTCTTTGAAAAAAACGGCTCGGGCGTGAGCTCCTCGCGACCGGCCGCCATTTTTCCTTTGTCTTCCATTCTCATCTCCTGCTCGACGCTCTAGCTCCGCCTCTACTGACGCCCACCCGATCTTGTCAAAAGAGAGTCATCGCTGCCCTCTAGGGGCCAAAAATAGTCATTAGGCACAACAGACAGGCTGGAAACTTTCACCAGACATGCGGAAGGGTTTCCTCTACCCGTTTCAAAAAAAAAAAAAAATCATTGGATGACGTCTTTTGACGTCATTGGCAGTGCTCCGTAGGTTTTTACTTGACGTCTTTAAACGTCAGTGGCAGTGAAAGAGTTAAAAGTGGCAGGTGGTTTTGCGTGTGACTTTCAACATATTTTTGGTAAGCCTGTAGATGTACATGCTTGCGGACACCAGGCAGGAGCTTGAGCCTTGTCACACTCCGTTAGTATGCCAGCCTGCATGCCAGTCGAAGCGAATCGGCCACATCCTCCAGCTGGACCGCCGCCACCGACGGGCACCTGGACCCATGCTCGTGAAAACAGAATTGCATATTTAACTCTGAGGAAGGCACTCACATCTCAGCATGCGCACGGTGCTCTCCTGGCAAGAGAATCCCTGTATATGCATAATAATAATATATATATATATTTTTTAAAAGAACGCCTTTTTTAAGCTGTTCGGACTTGTACTGTTGGCTGGTGTCCAGAATCATGCAGGCCTGAAAAGGCAACCCCTCACAAGGTGCCATTGTGGGGGATCCAGTGATTACCATATTAGCGTGGCGTGAAACATTTATGGCAGTGACACGCTCTGGCAAGTGCCATCGTTTTCTAGAACGGAGGGAGCGTTGTCACATCCCATTGTGTGCAGCGGCCGCGCCAGAACAATAATCCGCCGTGAAACCGGAACGGATGGAAATGAGAATGTTGAAATACAGCTTGGTCCATCGCACCTGACGTACCTTGAAGGCCTCGTTCCAGCCACTGTCAGTTTACAGTACATCTAACGCAGAGCCTCATCTGCCGTTTTCAAAGCGGAAATTCTCCCAGTGCCATCCCGCTGCTCCAGAGCTCATTAGTAAATCTGGCCTAGCTAACCCCCGCTGCCCTGCTATGTAGCAAAAATCACTAAATTTGTGATGCATTTACTGGAATTTACTCAAAGGTCTCAAACCAGGCAACAAGGGGATGGCTTAGTGAGAGAACAAAGTTGTTCATAGAATCTTCAACTTTAGCCGACTTGTAGCTGCACTATTAGCTAAAGCTGAAGTTTAGAAACTAAACTACATCTAAAAAGTTAGGTTAAGTTGTAACACTTTACTTTTTACTTGCTTTGCCAACCACCAGGAGGTGATGTTTCATCTGTTTTTGTGTGTGAGAGTCAGCATGTCTTCTAACAACCCTACACCTTTTTGAGAACAGTGACCAGGGCCTGACTGGGACTTATTTTCAGCCCTGAAGTTTCAGGGCTCAGACCGGGGCCCACTTCACTTCACATTTTAATTAACATACACAATTTTACAGTTTGTGTATCAATGTAAAATAGATGAGCATTCCCCTCCAACGATATTCATATTGCATTTGATCAAAAATGTAATTCACAATTGAATCCTCTTCAAGAGCACGGTCTTTGTTTATTTGAACAATTATGTGAACATAAATGGGCAAAAAAAAGGACAAAAAGAAACCAATAAGCAAATGTACATTAAATGGGATAAGACATTTTACACTTCACAAGACACACCTAAAAAATGAAGTTTAAACCAGCAAGATTAAAACAGGTAACACTGTACTTCCTGTTAATACTCTTATTTTGAAATGTGTTCTCACCACTTCTGGTGCACACTACTGAGAGTGAAGAGAGCAACGTAAATGTAGGAGACTTTCCCATCATGCTTTGTTGCTGTTACTTGTAACACTTTGTGATTGTGTTTTGCCTCTTTTATGTGTTATTTTTGTACAGACAAGGTTTGATATAATTATATTGTTTTTATTCGTGGATTAAAGTTTTGCTAATTTTGATATTAAATTATTGTAATTTGGTGACACCCTTAGTAACAAAGGCAGGCAGTCAGTGCTATATATAATTTAATGGCCTGTAAGGAGAATTGCTGTTACAATTGATTGACAATAAGACAGTTAACATAAGATGACATGTATGCTTTTTATTTACTCCTGCCTGCCAATTCGCGGCCCAAAATATGGAACAGCCCACCGGGAATTGTCCCTCCCCTCCAGATGGCCCAGCCCGGCCTGACAATGGCGGTAGTTTATGAGCTTTAATGAACTTGAAGACGATTTATAGCATTCAATGAATGTAATGTCTACATCCTTTTATAAACAGTTTTGTTTCCAGTGAACTGAATGTTTGTGTTTTTGTACCCATCTAAACTATTAAAATCTTCATTAGACCCAACATTTGAGTTTTGGACCTCAATGAATGTAATCTACATGTTTTTGTAACCATCTAAGACAATATGATCTTTAGTGAGCGCATGTGGTTTTGTAAAGATCACAAACAGTTTAATCTTCGATGAACTGAACTTGCACAGTATTGTAAACAGGACAAATTACAAAAAAAGTAGTGTATGTGTTATTGTAAATATTGACCATAATTTAGAGAACTAAATTAACCTAGCATATGTGTTTGGTAAGCATCAATTGAGTCACCAAATGGTGCCAGTCAGCAGTGCAAGACCCAGGAAGGTCAACCAATTAGTCTCACTGACTGTGCTAACATGACTTCTCATCAAGATTAGCCAAACTCTGCGCGCGACCGCTATGCTCACAGTAGTGCTAACATCAGGGCTGTGGGACTCATTTAGGTTCCTCAGCGGTGCTTCATCACCCGCCTGTTGCCGTCACAGCCACGCTAGCGTCGTCCTCGCTTCTGCTGCATCAGCAAACTCTGACTCGACCACTTTGGAGCCCCCGTTAGCTATCCTGCAAATGTTACAGATGTTATCTCGATATGCCGGAGTTAACCTGGATCGCGCTCTCCCTTGGGTGTCGGTACCGTCTATTCATCACGTCGGCCCAGTTTGTTTAGTTTGTATCTGGCCGCAGATCTAACTACTTTGTACAGATAGCCAGCTAGCCTGGAGCGAGATTAGTGGATGACAAAATAGGTTGCGTAGGAGTTTCACTTATCTGATAAAAAAGGAGAACAATATTCCAAGAACATGGAGGATGCTCATCTCATTTGTTTAGGCTCTCTTATCGCCGACTGGCTTCAAAGTTAACAAATGACAGCTTATTATTGCCTCCAATATTTGCACCACCAAACACTGTTTTCTAACCATCAAAAACTGTTAAGGGTTAAGAGCTAACAACAATAATTAAATCAATGTTATTGATATGAGGGGTTTAATTTCACTGGTGAGTTATATTTAGAACAAAACCCGTGGTTGACTAATGTTGTCCTTGCCTGCGGGCACCATGTTGGTAATGCCTGATTTAGAGTCTTCAGTGAAACTAATGGACTATACTTATATATAATTTTTTTGTCAACATCAAAGACAATTTGGAGTCTTCAATTTTTATATGTGTACTGCAAATATCTAAGGCAATTTAAAAAAAAACAGGTGTCAAATTCAAGGCCCTGGGGCCACGTCCTAGCCTGGCAATAGCCAGATTGATTTGTGCTTCACTTAAGGTTCTCCACAATATCAGTCTGGGACTGCTTTGCGTTGATTTACTTGGGAAAGGCGGGGCATGTTGTACAACACTTCGAGCTGATTGGACGAAGCAGAATCGTGTGCACGTCTACCTAACTTTTGTTTCGACCAATCACGGCAGAGGATGAAAATGTCGTCACCGACATGCGACTGTTGTGACCAGCTGATATCATGAGTTTATGTTGTCGGTTTTGCAATGTTGCTATGCGGATACAAGAGACTAATTCAGCGAGAACAGAATTAATTGCAGCGTCCGCCGGTGTCGCCATGTTTGTTTCTTCCCACGGCTTCGGCGCTTCTTGTTTTCGTCACAGCTGCATATCCCGCCCCCAAATACAATGTCGTTCTGTGATTGGTCCGAACCACCAGTGGTTCGTATCGGTGGAAATCAATGGGAGCGGTACAAGATGGATTCTCGGGAGTTTGTGAACTCACAAATACCGCGAGAATACATTTTGCGAGAGCAAGGTTAGCCACATCCAGGCCTACCACATCATTTTTGGCCCGCGAAAGCAACTCATTTGCCTCAAAATCCATAATTCTTGCTCAAATCTGTACCAAAATGTGAAATCGTCATATGTAATAAATAATGTTGAGATATGCAAGCATTTTTTTGTTACGCGTTACCGTTTTTACAGTAACTATTCTTTGGCTTTTGACTTAGCATGAGACTCGGGATTGTTTTAGTGTTTTATGACATCTGCAGTAGGCTATTTGTGTTTTTTGTTTATTTGTGTTATGAATGTATTGTTTTAACTGTCTTTGTTATTGTATGACTTTTTTTTTTACTCCATGTCTAGCACTTTGTATGCCACAAAGGTTGTTTTAAAGTTATTTATAAATAAAGTTGAGTAATTTGAACAAACTATTAAAGAAAATCTGGTCCTCCACGAACCTAACCCTAATCTAATTCCAACCCTAATCCCAATGTATTTGTTTTTGTTAATATTTAATACAAATTAGCATACCCAAGGTATGATTTTGTACTCAAACACAATGTACAGTCGTGTCCAACATTTTGAGATATTAATTTTCACAAAATCTACTGCCTCATTTTTGATGATGGAAATTTGAATGTACTTCAGAATGTTATGCACAGTGATCAGACAAATTGAAATTATTTGCTAAATCCATATTTGCCATTTATCGGATCATCAAGAACTTCAAGGAGAGAGGTTCAATTGCTGTGAAGAAGGCTTCAGGGTGCCCAAGAAAGTCCAGCAAACGCCAGGACCGTTTCCTAAAGTGGATTCATTTGCAGGATTGGGCCACCACCAGTGTGGAGCTCGCTCAGGAATGGCAGCAGGCAAGTGCGAGATCTGCATTTGCACGCACAGTGAGGCGAAGACTTTTGGAGGATGGCCTGGTGTCAAGAAGGGCAGCAAAGAAGCAAGCCACTTCTCTCCAATTAAAACATCAGGGACAGACTGATATTCTGCAAAAGATGCAGGGATTGGTCTGCTGAGGACTGGGGTAAAGTCATTTTCTCTGATGAATCCCCTTTCCGATTGTTTGGAGCATCTGGAAAAAAGGTTGTCTGGAGAAGAAAAGGCGAGCGCTACCATCCGTCCTGTGTCATGCCAACAGTAAAGTATCCTGAGACCATTCATGTGTGGGGTTGCTTCTCAGCCAAGAGACTGGGATTACTCACAATTTTGCCTAAAAACACAGCCATGAAAAAAGAATGGTACTAAAACATCCTCCGAGAGCAACTTCTCCTAACCATCCATAAACAGTTTGGTGACGACCAAGTGTGTCAGAGAGAACAACATCAACATTTTGGGTCCATGGCCAGGAAACTCCTCAAACCTTAATCCCATTGAGAATTTGTGGTCAATCCTCAAGAGGCGGATGGAGAAAACAAAAACGGACAAATTCTGACAAACTCCAAACATTGATTATGCAAGAATGGGCTGCCATCAGTCAAGATGTGGCCCAGAAGTTAATTGACAGCATACCAGAGGTCTTGAAAAAAAGGGTCGACACTGCAAATATCAGGGATGTGATTTGACCAAAGTGAAATTATTATTAATTTGGCATGTCATCATCATTGCTCTCTTTTTTTTTTTGTATGTGGGCGAGTATGTGTATGTGCATGTGTGTGTGTATTCATTACAGGGATGTGATTTGACCAAAGTGAAATTATCAGAAAATTTAGCCGGGGGTCTGGGGGCCGCTGGCACCCAGCTAGGTCCAGGGCAGTGCCCTGGTGGGGGGACAAGGGGGGCTCATGGGTTTTCCGTGTTTTTAAGTACTTTCAATGCACTCACATGACAAAGAAATAGACAAAACAACAGCATAAATTTTCAATCTATATTGAACTATCCCATATAAAATGGCAGTTTTAGTCAACTCAGAATCAGTCACATTCAAAAACATTGGACTGCCTTTGCTTTTAAAAACTATCACTGAGAATATCATCATATCTAACTAATGTGATTACTAAGTTAACACATAAATAATGTTGAAGAGTTCAAATTTCATGAACAAATAATTGTATCATGACCAAATGAAAAGTAACTCATATTAGAGCATACCACAAATGTCTTTGTTATAGCAGAAGATGTTATCTGTCGGAGTCATGTGCATACACAATGAACTACTAAAAAAAAAAAAAAAAAAAAAATCAGATTTTTTTTTGGGGGGGGGGGATAAAAAAAAGCGGAATTCCGCGAATTAGCGGAAAAATCACATCCCTGAAACATTGACACTTTGTGTACATTTTTATTTAATTGTCAATAAAAGCCTTTGACAATTGTGAAATTATTGTAATTATATTTCAGCATATCATAGTAACATCTAACAAAAATATCTAAAAACACTGAAGCAGCTAAGTTTGTGATAACCAATACTTTGTGTCATTCTCAAAACTTCTGGCCAAGACTGTACAATCCTCATTTAACCTAAATAAGCAATACATCAGACAATGTAGTCTTTATCAAACTCACTAATTTGAGTGTTTAATGAATAATAATAAAAAAAAAAGACAATACAACCTCAAATCTAAATTATATTGTTTTTGTAAACACTGAAAGTAACATACAACTTTTTCTAAATATTGAAGGCAGCAAAGTCATCAGCGTACCACACAAACATGTTTTTGGACAGTCGGAGGAAGTTGAAAACCCACTCAAGTAAGTCGAACCAAGAACCTTCATGCAATTAGGCAACAGTGTTAATCACGATTCGACCTCCATCAATCTCCGTTAGTTAGCATGACGGGCTGCTTTGTGTCACCTGCAGGATTTTGTGCTGCTCAAATTTGCCAACATCCAGATTCTTGACTTGTGCCACGCTCCATTAGCACGGCGGATGTGTCCACCGGTGTCAATATCCACACATGAGCCTGCTGAATAATTGATGATGATCAGCTCGGGCGCTTCTACCAACTCTCCCCCATTTAACGGCCCCGATCCTCAGAGGGGCTTGCGGCATGCAAATGTATCGTCTCTCCGACCCTAACTTGTCTCGTGTTCTAACCTAAAGCGCTTCCTCAGTTGGCGGTGTGGCCCTCGGGGAGCCATGTAGAGACACTAAAAGCTAAAGTGTTGGCAGGTGCTTCTCACACTTCAACAGGCCTCAAGGCGGATTCTGTGGTGGAGAGGCTTCGACTGTAATGAATGAGCACTTGGGGGCATGTAAACCCACCAAACACCACATTAGGCACATGTGGAATTGGAGCTGAGATCCAATACATGATCATCAGTACCCAAGAAGTAACTCTCAGTTTAAAAAAAGTTGGTGACCCCATTTATCGTGCATCCAGGACCAACCAGTGCAGCGCTTTCCTTTCCAATGTTCCAAGTTGAGTTTCCTTTTCTATCAATATCGTTGCACTGTTTTTATTTGCCACCAATAATACCGGCACCACAAAAAAGCCAATATCAACTCTAAATCCTGGCATGAAGTCTCCTGCCTGGCACTAATCCATTGTGATATAATCCACCTATTCTTGAGCACCAAATGCATCATTATGACAGGATGGGCTCATCTATTTATATGAAAGATGACACCTCAGCTGTGTGCCGAGACACCCCTGCGGTGGCAACATGAGGCTCGCATCACATGCAATCAAATATGCAGAAAAGGCTTTACTTGCTCAAGGGGGCGGCGCGAGGAGTCGGACTAGCGTGCATGCTCAATCAATGCCGGAAAAGATGTCACGATGACACGAGTCGTCGCCGTATTGCGACACAGGCTTCATTACTCTTCATTAAAAACACATCTTTTATCCTACGCATGTTTTTTTCTCACACCCCGGAGGAACAGATGTGCGGAAACAGCTTGACATTTAAATGACAGGAAAATGGGATCTAGCATTCCTCGCGCATTTGCGAGACACCTTTTTATTACGACGTGTCATTAGCGCCTAAATGAGAACCAGCGCAGTTGCGTAGCCTCAAGGGTGCCGAAAATGATCTTCTGTGAAGGGTTATCTAGTTATCGTGGCAACGTAATGACTCCGCATGGTCTTGGCCATTGGAGACTCAGCAGACAATAGATCCAATTCAAAAATTCTGCCTCTACATACACATAACCCGATTTTTTAATTGGCAATGTTGGAGAGGTATTTATACTTGCAGTATATTTATGAGTAGTAATTCTTAGTTTTTTTTTTAAGTCATTCACTCCCAGCCATTTTCACTGAAGCAACCCCCTTTGCTGTTTTACTGGATTTTGACTGATTTTGCAAGGCCCACAGAATATTGTGTTCTATTGCCATAAAAACATGGGAGCTTCAAAAAGAAAAATTAGAGTCTCTCCTTCCATCAGAAAAAAAAATTAGATTTGTATCAGTTTTCGTTTTGCAGCAATTAGCATTAGAATATAGCTACATTTCGTCAATATTCACAGTCCTGGCAAAAACACTGACAAAAAGAGCTAGTTGCAACATGGCCCTGGCTGATCTCTTATACTCTGCTGCCATCTGCTGGCTGTTTTTTTTTTTTTTTAATGACTACCATTGCTTTAAAAGGATTACACCACAGAATTTTAAGCACTTCCACAGTTAACTATAGGCATATAATGATTAAATCTTACCTTTGACACCATGGCGATGTAATTTGTTGTGGAATATTACGTATTTTGCTGGCTATTTTTATTTTTTTTT
The DNA here is from genome assembly GCF_051991255.1 of Vanacampus margaritifer. Classification (NCBI taxonomy): domain Eukaryota; kingdom Metazoa; phylum Chordata; class Actinopteri; order Syngnathiformes; family Syngnathidae; genus Vanacampus; species Vanacampus margaritifer. The sequence goes on along the minus strand of NC_135433.1, from coordinate 7,533,597 downwards.
CCAGGAGAGCTCAGTATTGTTCATTCGATTTGACATCATCATTGCTCTCCTTTTTTAAAAAAAACAAATAAATAAAAAAAAATTAATAAATGTTTTTTTTATTATTATTATTATTTTTTTAAATATATATACATATATATATACATATCCACACATATATATATATATATATATATATTTTTTTTTTGTATGTGGGTGAGAATGTGTATGTGCGTGTGTGTGTGCGTGCGAGTGTGTGTGTATTCATCAGTTCACCTAAAGCCCATTAAAAAAAATCCCATACTAATAATATAATATAATAATAAATTGCCAGATGCAGAAACATCAATGTAAGTTATCACGATGTAGTGGCTCTCGCTAACAGACAGAATTAGGTTAAAAAATTCTATATACGTAGACCATGTTTCTATAAATTTTGATATTTGGTTTTTATTTGAGGCAGATATTTTTTCCATTAAAATGTGATTTATGAGGAGGTTAGACCATTGGTCGATATTCAGAGTTTGTTTATTTTTCCAGTTAACAAGAATTGTTTTTTTAGCGATAGTAAGTGTAGATTGAAATTGTTTATGTGGTAAGTCAGTTGTTGTTAGGTCACCTAGCAAACACAAGTTTGGAGATAAAGGTATCCTACAGTCCAAAATAGCGGAAAGTTTTTCTAAGACTTTAGTCCAGAAATACATAACCGGAGTACATAACCATAAAGCATGAACATAAGTGTCTGTAGTGTTTTGTAAGCATTGGAGACAAATGTCGGAGTCTGAGAGTCCCATTTTCTTCATCATATATTGAGTAATGTATGTTCTGTGAATAATTTTATATTGGATAAGTTGTAAATTTGTGTGTTTTGTCATTTTAAATGCGTTTTCACAAACTTGAATCCAAAAGTCAGGTTCCGGTGCTATAGACAAGTCTGTCTCCCATTTCGAGATGGGTAAAGACATTTTATCAGTATATGAAAGTAACTTATATATTTTTGAAAGTTTTTTTGTTGTTGTCGGAGAAAGCTTGTTAATATCTTTAGCTAAAACAGGCGGTTGGAGCGTACCCCGAAGTGTTGGAATTTTTTTCTTTATCATATTTTTAACTTGTAGATAATGTAAAAAAATTCCGTTTTTTATATTGTATTTTTGGAGCAAGGATGTATATGATATAAACATTTTATCTGAGAAGAGATGGTGGAGATGTGTAATTCCTTTCTGCTCCCACACAGCTAAATGAAACGGTTGGTTGTTAAGTTGAAAGTCGGGGTTATGCCATAGGGGAGAGAGTCCACAGGGCTCCATTTGGGCTTTTGCTGGCTATTTTTCTAATGCGGAAGTAACACGCCCGGTTCAGTAAAACCCCGCCTCTCCTCGTATGGTTGCCGCGCCCTTTTCGTCCGAGCCGCCTGCTGCCAAGGAACGCTGTGTGGCCACGCAAGATCGGCCAGCCGTTGTAGTACAACCATGTCTTCTTTACATGTGGAAATTGGATGGATGTTCAATTCTTCAATAAACATTTGAAACAAAACGGCTCCTTGCCACAAGAAATCGTAGTGGAGGAAGGGGGGAAAAAAAGTCGACCATGTGTGGGTTACGATACGATACGATGTACTTTTATTTTCCCCGTGGGGAACTTTTTCCTGGACTCCGTCCAGCTGCAGTTTACAGTAAAGAGAAAACAACAGAATAGAAAGAGATAAAATTAAAATTAAATAAATAAGAAGTGCAGCAATAAGTAGAAGACTTCCCAGAAGTCTTCACAGAAGTGAAGCGAACCAGAGCCTGCTCCTGAATTCATTCGGACAGAATGTTTATTGATAGAGGCTACTTTTGTCAATATCCCATGGAGAGAGGTCTCAGAGAAAGTGGGCGTGCATTTAGTCTGCAGAGGCGGTGCGGGGGCGGGGCCGCACCCAATGACGTCAAACAGTGCCACCTGCTCGTTTTCGCAGGTTGGGAGGGGGCTGGTGCTTGGAGAGCAGAATGACCTAGAGCAGTGGTGTCCAAACTCGGTCCTCGGGGGCCGGTAGTCCTGCAGGTTTTGGAGGTTTCCCTGCTCCAACGCACCTGTTTCAATCAACAGGATTGTTATCAGGCTTAGTAGAGCTTGCTGATGAGCTTCAGCTGTGTTGGAGGAGAGAAATATCCAAAACCTGCGGGACTACCGGCCCCCGAGGACCGAGTTTGGACACCACTGACCTAGAGTTTCTCATACAGGGGCGAATGGAGGAAAACACCACTTTGGTCATGTTTTTGGTGAGGAATTAGCCATTTAACATGGCTAAAAGCTCCCAAAAGTTGATTTTTCACGTTGCTGTCCCTTTAAGCAACTCATCAAGTCAGAAAATTCATCAACAACTTCTGTATGCACTTGCATAAAAAACAAAAAACATGTAAACACGTTTTTGGGCGGGAAGGAGAAAGTGTTTAAAAACGTTTTTACACGTTTTGGGGAATTAAATACACAAGAGAGTCAAATTATTACGAACAGCTGTTAGTATGATGCAATACAAAAAAAAAAATTTTTTAATAATGAACAGCCCTTGCACCCCTCCATCCTTCCATAACATGATCATGAAATGGTCATGATAGACATGTCCACCCAATTTCGTGTGAATGGGTAAAAGTGGTGTCCGGAGCTAATGAACATTCCTGGAAGCCCAACTACGTGTGTTCTTAAGGGTCATGTTCTGGATACTAGGATAACGTCACTTGCAAAAAATAAAGTTTTTGTGCATGTTGAGGGCTCCCAAAATTAGATTAATTTGGCGTAATGATAAGAAACACAACAAATCCAAAAAGGTCTTTGGTGCCTGAAACTCCAAAAACAGCACTGAAAGACTTTGAGAAATACTGTATTTACTTATTTACATTAAATTCATAATTGAATCACTAATGTAAAATACATGAAATAACTATCTTTCTTCTGGCCTTAATGCCTAACCACCCCTGTACTGTATCAAGATTTTAGGACATAAATTCACAGATTGTACTCGTCGACATGGCATTACTTTAAAAAAGAAAAACGATCATTTATTTAAAAATTGCACAGCTGTGACAAGCTGCACCACACTCCAACCCTCTCTAATGTCCAATTCAGCAAAGTCAATATTCCAGCTGTCACTCATAAGTGCTGATGTAGCCGCGAGGCAATGTGGCGAGTACCCCGGAGTTGGAGATGTCTGCTCACTGTCATCCGAGTTCTTTTGATTACTGCGCACTGGTAGAAACGATGACTAAGGCCAATGTTAAGTGCGGCCCGCGTTCTGTAGCATTGGCCGGAAAATTGGATCAAGACGCATCGACCAAACTTAAAAGTTCTACAATGTGATGGTGACTTTTCCTGATGCAAGAATCATTTTTTGTCAACTCTTGACAATGAATATACGTTATTAACTCTTTCACTGCCACTGACGTTTAAAGACGTCAAGTAAAAACCTACGCTTCACTGCCAATGACGTCAAAAGACGTCATCCAATGATTTTTTATTTTTTTTTTGAAACGGGTAGAGGAAACCCTTCCGCATGTCTGGTGAAAGTTTCCAGTCTGTTTGTTGTGCCTAATGACTATTTTTGGCCCCTAGAGGGCAGCGATGACTCTCTTTTGACAAGATCGGGTGGGCGTCAGTAGAGGCGGAGCTAGAGCGTCGAGCAGGAGATGAGAATGGAAGACAAAGGAAAAATGGCGGCCGGTCGCGAGGAGCTCACGCCCGAGACGTTTTTTTCAAAGACCAAAAGCATCGCTGAAAAAGCACATTGTTGATGACGATGATCATCATCGATGATGAAGATGAGGGTGGTGACTCCGTGGTTGAGAAGCATTGACGCGGCAGTAGAAGATGTTAGATGGAGCTAGATGGAGGAGGGAACGGGCAATGGCGAGCGTTTGCAAGCAGCTCTACACTTACAAGACAAAAGGCATCGACCAACGCTAAAATAGTACATTGATGACGACGGTGATCATCCTCGATGATGATGAAGGTGAATCCGAGCTTGACGGCGAAATTGGAACCGCTGACGCGGCGGCTATGACGGTGTCGTAACGCGGAACGCAACAGAGCACGCACAGGCGGACGTTCGATCGGACGACGGAGAGTGCCCCGAGTCCAATGCATATTCATCGGAGGAAGTGTGTACAGTCTGCTACTTGCTTTTTATTCCCCGGAAAAAAAGGCCGTCAAGAAAGTGTAACGTTTGCACGCAAAACGGACCAATGTGAAAGTGAAAGTAAACTGTTGTGCGAGTCCTGGCGTCTCCTTGCACGCAGGAGAGCGTTACAAAAGGAAAAACTGTATTTGAAACATCCACATAATTGTAAGTAGTACCACAGTTGCACACATCTATAAATAGTTTGCGAAATTGTTTTGTCAAATTGTTACACTGTTGAATGGAAATAAACGTATTTTGCAATCAAAAAACACTTTTTCATTGTTGGTGAAAGCGTTTTACAGAAGTAAAGCACTATTTAGGTGTTTGTGGCATCATTCATGGACAAAAAGAAGTGTACAATTCACTAGAGTGCATGAAATAACATCGTTTCACAAAAAGCTCTTTTTCTCCGTTTTTTTTGTTTCAAAGAGAGAATTTCGGTGAAAGTAACCATTTTCTATTGTTGATTACTGAAGAACAGAATAAGGTAGAAACAAACTTTTTCTGATGAAAGCTGAGAGTCCAATCTTTCATTTGGTAGTATGTGTGTTTCCATAGTCCAAACACAACATTTTCTGTGGACCTTGAAAGATCACTCAAAATGCTTAAATCGGCTGGCAGTGGGGACAACCCGTTTCTGAAAACGTCTGGCAGTGAAAGAGTTAATGATGGTTCAACACTTTTATTAAGGGAGAACAGAGAAAGCAATTTGAAAGGAAACCATAGTGTCATGAGCAGGGAACGCTGAAAGCCTTAACAGCAATACACCGTTTCCGCCTCTAGATTTTGAGGAGTAAAAGTTTTGTGATCCATGGAGAGTCATCAAACCTCACTACCGTGGCCTGTCCACATGTAATGACGAAAACTACAATGTTTTGTAATTTAGTGTTGCCCACGTCCAAGGATCATATTTGGTAGCAATTGGACAAAATCTCTTGGACAAGTCTGTTTGTTAAGGTCCAATGATTAATGGCTGAAATGATCCTAAAGTCTTCCTAGAATCTTTTTTTGTGTGGCTCTACTCATGATCAACACAAATGCCAAATTTCAGGTTGCCGAGTGAAACTGGCTTTGGGGAATTAATTTTTCCAAAAAAAGTGTGAAAGCTGTGAATGAGCGTTGCCCATCAGGGTATCAGATGGAATACGGAGCGCCTTGTGGTCAACATTTCCAGGAAGCTTAGTGGAATGTTCCATGTCCTTTTGCACTTGAGCTTTAAAACGGCACGCACGTCTGCACAGGAGGATCCATTAATGCCTCTGAGAAGTGTTACTTTCGCTGCTGCCTCCTTGGTGTCAGGTTTAAGTCGCGACAAGAGAACATCCGTCCCGGTCGAGAGGGTGGACAAAGGAGATTATGTCCGGTCACAGGTTGTGCCTTAAATCAAAAGTTTTTTTTTTTCCAGGGACGGAGGGGTGAACAGTTCAACACAAGTATGTAAATTGTCATGTAGCGTATGTGCCCCCTGTGTCTGAGTATGAGGTCATGGCATTGACACAGAACACCCTACTTGCATAGTGGGTGGGGAGCACGGTTCTATCTGTGGACCTGACAAATGACAGGGCCAGCTGGGGGATGAAACCCTGTAAGACAGGCACTTTGTCTGTGACTCGCAGACCACGCGCAAGCCCCCCACAGTGCCGTGTTAGCTCAAGAAGGGTTCAGTGATACCACCACTGATGTGTCCCAGAGAGCAACAACTCAGCGTTAGGGAATCAAATGCAGACGCCTTTTGGCTATGGGCGGGAAACATTCTCGCGGCTTCTCCAACAAGGAGCTAAGCGAGGTGAGCGTCAACCAAGGAGGTCGGAGGAGCACCAGCAGCGACCAGAGCAGCCTTTCCTCGGCCGCCGAGAGAATCCGCAGACATGCCACCGTACACTTTGGCTACAGCACCCTGAGCCTGGCCATGCGTGGGCTTGATGACGCCCCGGCCGAGCTGTGGGAGCTGCGGGAGCTGCAGAAACTCAACCTGTCTATGAACTGTCTGTGCTCGCTGCCAGCAGCCCTCAGTGGGCTGGACAACCTGGTAGTGCTCAACCTGTGGGGCAACAACCTGACCAGCTTGCCTCCGGAGATCGGTCTGCTCAAGAAGCTGCGTGTGCTTTTTGCCTGCCGCAACCGCCTGAGCGAGGTGCCCGAGGAGCTGGGCTCTTGCACCTGCCTGGAAGTGCTCAGCCTGGCCAACAACCAGATCAGCGGCCTGCCCGGCAGTTTGGCCGCCATGCGTAGCCTCACCAAGCTTAACCTGAGCCACAACCGCATCGCTCATATCCCTACTTGTGTCTACAGCATGAAGGGCCTGGTCTTCCTCCACCTGGCTTGCAACCGCCTGGAGACCATCGCCGACCAGATCCAGGACCTGGTCAATCTCAAGATCCTCATCGTGGAGGGGAACAGCATCCACACCCTGCCCAAGACCCTGTGCTTCCTGGAGTCCTTAGAGCTCCTCAATGTAGACTTTAACGAACTGCAGAATGTACCGGTGGAGATGTACCTGCTGATCAGGCTCAGGAAGCTGGCCTGCCATCCAATGGACAAGGGGCTCCATATTATACATAACCCCCTGCTCAAGCCCATTCAGGAGGTATTGCAAGGAGGACTGAGCTCCCTGTATAACTACCTCAAACCTACGTGAGGCACCATCAACGAGTGCGACGCCGGACACATGGACGCTCACGCCTCAAACACATACCTGTCCCACCGCAGATTCCACTATCAGTATTACATCACAGGGCATCTCGCGGTGCACAAATAGATTTTCTAAAGTGTCGTTGGCTGTAAATAAACTCCAAACCGCCACCACGCGAGCTATGTCGAGTACGTGTGTGAGCGTAATCCGTAGTTAAGGGTTAAAAGGAGGCGGCAAAAATTCACACGTCCACATTTGGAGGCTGATTAGTGGCGAGTGGTTGGTGGGGACGAGGGTAACATACACATTGTTTGTTGCATTCAGGTCATATGGATCAGTCAGTGGAAAGAACAGTAAAGCAGAAGGGGGCAAATTATGCAACAAGGAGCACACGAGAAAAAAACTCCAGTGTGAGATGCATTATGGGAGGATTCCAAAATGACTGGTTGAAACTGTAATGGAAATGTCAGTGACATCTTTTTTCTGGGAAGTTAATTATAAATAAGTGTTAAATGCTAAACGTTATTGAACTGAAGGAACTTGTAGTTATGGAATACTGCAAGGTTTAATATTTATCTGATATCAAATTAATACAAAGGCAGCAATGCCAATACTTTTTATTCATGAAGATGGATGCATCATCAAATTGCTAAATCTAAACACATTTTTGTGACATTTAAGTATTTTTGGGACCCAACACAAAGTAAAAAAAAAAAGTCCATTAGTTTTGATATAATAGTAGTGATACCCAATTTTTTTTTAAATAATTAATGTGGATGCATCATCAAATTCCTAAAGCTGAAGCAGTTACTGTGACCTTTAAGGCTTTTTGTGATTCAGGGCCATTATAGCCAAAGAAGATGTTCTTTAAAAATGAAGAATGATGCATAATCAAATTGCAAGATATGATTAACCTTAATGTGTTTTTCTTTTAGACAGAGCCAGTATAGCTTAATGTACTTTACTTTTAATACAACAAATAAGGTGTAAATAACTTATCAACTCCAAAATCCTGGACTTGACAAAATAATCATCTATATTTGATACAGTTGCAGCAGTGCATACTAAACAGAAAACTAATTAAGCTAAGGCATTGATCTCATTGCAGTTATCAATCAATATCAATATCTAGCTTGGTATTGCCATCCGCCCAGCACTAGGTTTTAATAGGGACTCGTACTGATAGTAAGGTTCTATCCTCTCAGTTAAGCACCCCCCACCCCCCCCAAAAAAAGCATGTTAGGCCAACATGCAGCGTATTTTGCAGCTAAAGTATTCATTCACAAAGTAGCATTGTCACATTTCTTCTAACTACATATGGTATATACTGTATGCCTCCAAAATTATTGTGAGAATGGGCTGTTTTATCAAATCACGTTTTTTTTGAGGGCCCCATTATATCCATAACAAATACACTGAAGTCATTGTCTATGTAAGTAAATGAGATAAAATGGATATGGCAGACCATTTTAAATGTATTTGTTTGAGAGATTACAGCAAAATTAAATAACTTCAAGTTATTTACCTGGCTATATCATGTCACTTTCTGCACATTTTTTGTACCAAATCTGTATTAGAGGTTATGACTTTATCACCTTAATGTTTGCTCGCAAGCAGGATTGTAATATTATTGCTTGATGTATTTCTGTAAATATATTATCCATACAGCTCTGTGATTGTTTTGAGAACATGATCAATCATGTGTAAGCTTTCCAAAATTCTCTGGTCTTTCTTCTCAGTTCATCACCAAGGCTTTGGTAGAAAAGTGACCTCTGCTGGGGATTGCAGGTTATTACATGTGTCAAAGTATTAGCAGTGCCACTTTCTTACATAGATAGTTATAGTTATTTTTAACTAGGATTATTTAATCTATGACTTTGATTTTAGAATTTATTATTTTCTTTTCACAGTTGTATATAGGGGTGTCCCAATCCAATATTGATTTTGGATATCGGTCCGATATCGGACCAAAAACAAACAAAACAGTATCAGATTATGTCAGTTTACATACATAATGTCAGATATTAGCATTCTTACACAAGCAGTCCATTTCAGACTTCACTCCTGCTCTTCTCACCATATTTTCTCATAACTACTATTGCTAACTATTGTTTTTTTGTTTGAAAAGTGTCACTTGATCAAAGTGATTGATTGATATTGGTATCGGACAGTATTCGTATCGCAAGTGAAAAATGGTGTTCATATTATCTGCCATTTTTAAATTTAGTCTTAGTTTTAGTCACGCTTGTTAGTTTTTATCATAGTAAGTCAACATGATCCCGTTATTATTTAGTCAATTTTTAGTCGATTATAAATGTAGCATTTTAGTCTTTATTTTTTTCCAAGAAAACATTATTTTTTTATTCAACAAAAACTGTCAATGTTTGAGTCTAGTTTACGCCAGGACAATTATTTAACCCCTGTATTTTTTTAGATTACGTTGAACATTTTGGATCTAAAACTATTTTACATAAAATGTTCTCATCTTTTTGATGAAAAACAATTACAGTATATCAACAAGTAGCTACTATGGCTCCATGCTACGAGCTAGTAAATTAGCCAGCATTAGTTAGCGGTTGGATTAACATTATTGTAAGAACGTTATAAGACGTTGGATTTATGTTACGTTTAAACTATGATTAACTTTTTTTTTAACCTTTCACCGTGAATGCAGCACTGTGTTGTACTCGCTAGCTGCAGATTTGAAAGGGGGGGGGGGCTCAGTGTGTGTTACATGACAGTGTCACAGTGACAGATTAGGAGAGACAAGATTTTACAAAATCATATAATTTTGGTCTGGTTTTGTTCATGAACTAAAATGTCAATAGATTTTAGTCCAGTTTATATTAAGTGAAGTACATTTTCATCTCGTTTTCATTAGTTGACGAAAATGCATACCGATTTAGTCCCAGTTATTGTTTATTAATGAAGGTTTTAGTCTAGTCTAGTCTTAGTCCGGTGAAAAATGTGTGTTGATGAAATTATTTTTGTTTACTTTACGTTGACAAAATTAACACTAGTGAAAAGGTTGTATTGGGCCCACGCCTAGTTGTTTTTCACAAGAATGCATTGTTTTTTTTAAAACCCAATGAAAGTAAATAATACAATAAAAATACATTTGTCATGTCGCCGCCGTCAGTCATAAACTGAGGGATTCGTTGCACTTACACTGATGACAAAATATTGAGTAAAAACAAGCAATGTATGTACTCACTGTACTGTAACTTTGGAAGACAGGCGTGACAAGCGTGCAGTGCGGGCAAGATCCTTTTCTATGTTGCAGTAGGTTCCATTTCCTGCTATGGTTATCATCATCTTGTCCATCACCTGTACAAAAAATAAAATAAAATAAATAAATAATAATGTAAAAAAAAAAATCACACAAAATAGTCAAATGCAACAAAGACACACATTTGTAGGGTTATGCTCACTGAGTTGAAGTCACACTTTGTTGGCTTGATAAGTAATAATAGTTCTTAGCCTCTGCAGGATAAAAAAAAATTTGCGGATTGCATCAGAAAGGGCATCTGGTGTAAAAGCTGCGGCACACAATGCGAGTGACTTGACCCCTGACAGAAAAAAAACGAAAGCCACTACTTATCAACAAGCCCCAATATAAAAGTTAGTTGTATAAAAAGCATGGTAACATCATTGGATACTTTTTGACAGCTCATCAGCATTTGACAATCAAGGAGGATAATTAAAAAGCAAGTCTCCCTGCTGTTCACGGTGTGAAACTGTGCCATTACTCCGTAAGACGCTGAAGAACTCTTCTCACATGGCACCTACTGACAAACAGCAGAAGGTTGACACTTGACTATTACCTCTCATTTAGCTTATGATGTCTGTTTAACGGAATTGTGTCGCTGCTGGTTGGGAAAAATATGATGAAGGAGTATAGATTTGTATAATGTCGATGTCAATATCAGTGCTTCAGCTACAAATGATGTGTACAGGATGTCAGTGCGGCGAATAAAGCAGACGCTTGTGCTCCAGCTGGTATTTTTGTACATTCTTGGTCATTTAAGGGCTGTAGGCATGACAATGCACAACGAGACGGCGGCCACAACAACTACAAATCATGTCTGCTTATTGTCACATGGCATCCTCTGTATCAATAAGGACATTTATGCTTTTTAAGTTTATGTTTTCTCCACTGTTATTACTTTAAACTGCAAATAAAACAAGCTGTGTTATATCTGTGGTCACAGGGTGAATGTTTCAACGCATATTAAATCATATTCTCTAATATATCGCATATGCTGTGTTAGAAAGGAGGAGTCACAGAAAGACATAGAAGAGGGTCTCGTCGTAAATGTATTGGTCAATTAACGGCTCAAACACCTGTTGACTTGATGAGAGAACAGGGTTGTGCAAAAAGCACAGAAACATTAAACAACTGGTTGTGCAAAATTCATATGGCTTGCGTCAAGCTGAAACCTTGTACCTCCCAAATAGTCACTTTTCATGATACCCCAAAACAGCATGCTTGTTCAAACATTAACGTTGCATCATCAAAGAGAACAAGATATTTTCACCTTACATAGATTTTGTGCATTCAAAGTGTAGCTCCTAGCCATAGGAAAACAAAAAACAAAAACACTCTAGATTGCTCAATAATCCGTAAAAAATAACAGACACCCCCGAGTGGACTGACCAATACTATTGGTCCAATAATGTAGATTTTTGAAAAATATAACATTTACCAAATTGTCACTTACAAGGTTTGATGATGCCAGCGATATATACACAAGTATATTGCATTTTAGGTGAATCCTGAAATTTGAATATCTCTAATATATGGCAAAGGTTCAAGAATCAATGTAAAGGCATTGTAAACTAAACTTAAAAAAAATAAACTCGTTATTCGCCTTCATCCTGCCACTTCCAGGCCATCTTGCCTATAAAATTCTAAACAGCTAAAACTAAATTTTCAATTTTGTTCGTATGAGAACTGGTTTCCCCGTCTCTTCTTTATGACGTCACACCATGTGACATGTATTTTTTTTTATTCACTATACTTTCCATGTTAAATGATAGCTTTGGTTAACTTCATCACGTATTTGTAAACAATACATATATTAATTAGTCACTAAATAAAATGATTTATTGTATATTTTTTTCGCTTCAATTGTTCGACAGCCTGACGACCTACAGGTGTGTATTAAATGTGAAGACGCCATTTTAGAACGTAGATTTCTATTGAACCATAAGATGCACGATAGCTCATGAAAACATCAGTATTCACGTGGAAGTTGTGGTCAAAAAAAGAAAGAAAGGAAGAAGTATCATGCGGTAATGTTCAGAAAGGAGAGAACAAATAATCAAACAAATCAGGTTACCTGGTCGTCTTCACCAGGAGGTAGTGGAGGGTTGACGGTAATGGAGGCGCGGTTCGCTTCTCCGTCCGCCCCGCTCACACACGCCCTCTCCCGGCCACACGGCCCATACAGAGGCACCACTCGCTCCATCCACGCGCAAGTGTGCAATCGACTCACTCACAGTCCTCCTACGAGTGTGGACTCGGAGCGAGGAGGAGAAGGAGAGGAAAAGGGAGCAGCAGCAGCATTGGGGCAACAACAGCCCGCCTAAAAAGAACTCAAAGCACAAGAGGGACGACCACGGAGCTTCTTTTGGTCCTCATATATATATATTTTAAGGATTCGAGCCGTCCAAGTTGCAAGACAAGCGCCGAAGAGTTTGTGTTTTGCCAACCCCGCGGTCGCCTCGGCGCCGTCGTCATGGATAAAGTTGTCGGTTGGTGGTTCGCCACCATCACGCTACTGCTATCCGCCCGGGGAGAAGTTTTTAAAGGTAAGTGAACGCACCTGATACATTCACTGTCGCCTAAAAGCATGTTTTTCATTTTATTTTTTAAATAATGATTTGTTAACACTTGATGATACGTGAATGATTCCGAACAGGTGCGACCACCTCGCCGCGTAAAAACCGGCGACGGGGGTCGAGTTGAGGGAGTTTAGTGTTTGTGTGCGTCTAACTTTATCTTTATAAGTTGCCCTGTCTAATGTGATTAACCTCAAAGGGAATCCCGCGTCCCGAGTGTCACCTGCGAAAATAAGAAGGCGAAGTCGAGCTAAAACATTTGGATTTATTACATGAAATAGTCACCCTTTATGGTAATGAATGTGTTTCCCAAGCTTTTATTCTGTATTTTTTTTCATCATGTGTTTTTATTACGCCAGTCTAAATAATGATTTTCATGTAAAATTGATTTGTGGGGGAGAAAGTTCTGGGAATGTCTAGTAATGTAATGCCCGAGGGTCCCTAAAGGGCTCTTATTGACACCAGAAGAGCACATTAATCCGTTCTGCCGCTGATGAGCACTAATGGATGACCGATCTAATCGATCCAGCTCCCAAATACCTTTTTTTTTTTTTAAAGCTCTTATTTAAAAGTTGGCTGACTGACTACAACAAGCGCTACCTCAGTGGTGCTGTTGGGGGCAGTATTGCACACGCATACAGCATCAATGGATGGAGAGGATGCAGATCAGAAGGAAACTTTGAACAGTCTTGTTAAATCATGTAATATTCTTTATTAAAATGCGCTATTTGTTCGGTCATGCAACATAAATGTGCCTCATCGTTCTCTCCCACTTGAGTGAGGTTGCAGAGATTTATCAAGAGGGTGCTGGAACTGTCGATAAACACCCTCTTAATTGCACAAAAGTGTGTGTGTGTGCATGTGTGTGTGTAAATATGTAATCCAGGAAGAAATCAATGTTTCACTCTTTCCCCAGCGAGGTGACGGATTAGCCGCGCGGCGGGTTTGAGTGTTTGCTATGTAGGGGACGTGCTAACAGCTCATGTGCTAATCAGATCACGCACAGAGTATTGGTCTACTTGGACCCCTCTCCCCAGTTTGAGCCCCTGGAAGTCATCTTTAAATTTCAAAAACCTTTTGCTGCTTTTTTTTGTGGTTCCCCACACATCCTCCATGTTTGTCTTCTGATGCTCAGGATGCTCGGAGACAACAATAAATCACTTGTTGTGTCGGGCTTGGCTTTCTCCGCCACACGATGACAGCGACCATTTTTCCCGCTGAAAGGTTTCTCCTCTGATGTCTCTACTAAGGATGGGCATTTTGAAAAAAAGAAGAAGTTTTTTTTGGGTCGCAACTGCAGCCCGTTTAGGCGGCAGACTATGTGCATTCTACTTTCTGATACAAAATAGTGAAATCCATTTTTGCTTAATAATTCCATACTAAAAACTTTTCTCTCATTGTAGTTGCTCCCCATTTTCATCTCTCCTGCAGCCCGTTTAGGCAGTCCTGTAGTAATTGTATCCTCTGCTGCCAAGTAGTGAAACCCACTTCCTATTTCCTTCCTGTTTTTGTCTTTTGTCCACAAGTAGCCTGTTTAGGCAGCAGACTCGATGGGCATGTAGTATGCACATTTACTTTCTCTACCGCAACCTGTTTAGGTTACAGGCTGGTTGAGCCTATACTGTGTCATCTGCAGTGGACAAGGAAGTGAAATGCATGTATTTTTTTTAAACAAACAAATATGCTGGGTATATTGTTTAAACTAAGCTCCCCTTCTGTTAACTTCCTGTTTTGATGTCTGCAGCAGTCCATTGAGGCAGCAAATTTCGCTCCAAGTAGTGAAATCAAAATTTTTTTGAATGGTCTGGCAGCACCACATTGTGCTGCCTTACAGTTACTTCCTGTTTCAGTGTACAGCAGCCAGTTTAGGCAGCAACTTGAATTTGTACTGTGTAGTCTTTCTTTTTCCAAGTAGTGAAGTCCACAATTTCAAACATAGTCCAATACTAAACTTTGCTCCTTTTATTGTTTTAACCTCTACAAATGACAGTTTACGAAGCAAACAGTTTGGTTTGTACTAGGGGTGTCAAAATTAGTGCGTTCATTTTGAGTTCATTTAAAGTTCCATTAAAGCCACAGATTTTCTTTTTTAATGCGTGATTAATGACCACCCTTACTTGGAAATTCTGTACTGAGGGAATTCCAGTCGCAATACAACAGACACACCCATGTTAAATTTTAGTAGTAATAAATTTTATAATAATGCATATATTTGTGGAGACTGGGGTCAAGTTGTATTTTACAATTTTAAAACTGTGCAGAATTTCACACATTATTTCATGTTGAAGATTAGATAGCTCTTAATACAAAAAGAAAAATGCATAACCCTAACCCACTGAGCTGTCACCGTCTTACAAATGCAATAATGCCATCTAGTGGCAGAAAAATGACCTAAACACAAATCAATATTACACGCGTTTTTTTTCACAGTACAGTACATCGTTTTAATTTTAACTCAATTTTATGAATTATTGTGAAATTACTGTATTAATGACGAAATGATACAGTCATATTTCTATTAGTTTAACATTTTTCAACTTTTATCTTAAGAGTTTAACAATTTTTTTCAATTGCACATTTAGAACAGATAGTAAATTTGCGATTAATCGTGAATTAACTATTGCAGTTATGCAATTAATTACAATAACATTTTTTAATCGCCTGACACCCCTAGTTTGTACTATTGCTCCCTTTCTAGTTATGTCCTGTTTTGATGCATGTAGCAGCCTATTTAGGCATTCCTTTAGTGAGTGCATGATCTGCTTTGCCAAGTAGCGAAACATTATTATTATTTTTTTTTACAAATGAATCCAGCTCCAAACTCCATTATGTACTCCATTTTTTTTATTCAAAGTAGTCCCACATCAAATTTTACTCCCTTAGTGGGTTGAGCCTTACAAAATTCCCACGAAGGCAGTCGACTTGTAGACCTTGTACAAATTGTATGTTCTACTTTCTGCTTCCAAGTAGTACCCCCCCCAATAAATCCTTCATCTAACTCTTCTTCCATTACTTCTCGTTTCAATTGTTTTTGTCTACACTGCAGTGCTCTCTAAATCCAGTCATCAAGGTTCACTATCTTCCATGTTTTTAGATGTTTCCCTCTTCCAACACACCTGATTGAAATGGTCAGCTCATCAGCAAGCTCTGCAGAATCATGATAACGAACATTTTCATTCGAATCAGGCGTGTTGGAGGAGGGACCAGAGTTTTTCCTGGCTCAAATTGAGGCAGAGGTGGTACCATCCTGACTATGGACGACTACCGATACTAATGTTGTCAGTACATGCGGCGGTGACGATACCGTTACCGGTCGCCCTCCTGCAGCCGAGCTCTATCACACATGAGCTGGAGCGCTGTGGTGAGCGATATCAGTCTGTCAGGCTGCAGGTGGCAAGCAAATTAGGTGGAGGTGGCCGCCTCTGAATTTTGTACATAGGAAAAACCCTGGAAACATCTAAAACATGCAGCATATTGGTCCCTGAGGACACCCCTGGTCTACAGCAACCTGTTGATTCAGGCAAGTATGCACACTCTGCTTTCTGCTGCCAGGTATTGACTATTAATATTTCAGTTTTGCTTCTTTGCTTTTTAGATCTACAGCAGTCCGTGTTAGGTGGCAAACTTGATTGGGCCTTTACTAATTGTTTTCTGTGCTTCCTGTTAAGTAGAGTAACTTTCATGTACTATAGGTACTTCTCCCTCTGCTTGTTTTATGTTTCCATCTGTACAACAACCCATTTCAGCATTTGGGATTTAACTACCTTCATATAATATCTCCTGAGACCCAATACAATAAATTCCAGAGAGACTTGTCTGTTGTAACATTGCCTATCCTTATTCCCGGGACGAGGCATGTGCCGATGATGGCTCGTCATTCCTGAGTGACTGAGTCAGTCGGGCCTGATTGGCGTGCACACTCGGACCAAAGAAAAGCAGCACAGACGTTCCTCGGTGAGATAAACAACTTAATTGGAAGCAATCATTTAGTTCTTCACTCATTTCCCCCCCCCCCCCCCCCCGCTTCCCAGCTGACTCGGATTTAATAGAGTTTTTCCGCAAGGTGTCCTGACGGATGGCAGCTTCCTTTTGTGGGAGCCGGCGCAGAATTAATTTAAATATGCATGATTTTTTTTCTCTTCCTCTCAACCAAGTTGGAGGATTGATGATAGTACAAAGCAGCCAGTGAGGTGTCTACATTCTTCTGTAACTTTGCTTCTCAGACACTTTTATTATGATGGTAATGAAGGCGGTGGAAAGCGTTTTTTTTTTTTTGCCCAACGCGGCGCTTGTGGTGTGACTCCCCCTCTACCCCCCTCGGGAAAAAAAAAGAGATTGATTGTAACCGGCTGATTTCACTTCCCGAGGAGAAATTTGAAGAACTTCTCAAATGCTAAGTGCTGCTATTTAAACATGTCTTTTGATGTGATGACTGGCGGGGAAGAATTATGCTTTTTTTAACTACATGGAGAAGCCCAACAAAAATACTTAGGATGTAAATAAGCTAAATTTGCATATTATTCAGTGTCTGAAGCCTCTGTCTTGAATGACAAAGAGGACTGTAATAATTGGGTTGAGGGAATCACACTCACCATTCCCAATATAAGTATGTTCTGGCTTGAAAGTCGGGATATAAAACCTGGATTTGAGGCAGATTAGTTTGGAAGTTTTAGAAATACAGAGTGAGAAAGCTGCCGTGAGTAAAACTTTAGCAAATCTGTTTTGACTTTGGTAGCAAAAAGTAGAGTACACTATTAGGCCCACCTAGTTTGGCGCCTGAATGGTGGTCTGCTGTGGAGATCTAAACAGGAAGTAAACAGGACCTGAGCAAAGTTTGATGTGTGGCTATTTCAGAAAACACAAATTGCAGCGTTGCGGTAGAAAGCGGAATCAGTACAGGCTCAACCCAGTTTTCTGCTTAAACGGGCAGCTGTAGAGATGGCAACAGGAACACGTGAGCAAAGTTTTGTGTGCCACACAGTAAATTCTGTAAAATAAATTTGACTCTATTTAGAGTGGGACCAAATAGACTCATTTTTAGAGTAGGCACATATTTATATTTGGAAGAGAGTAGAATAAAGAATTGGAAAAGATAAAATAAAAGTCACTCAAGGGTTGAGGAACAAACTCGCGACCTTCAGCTGGGGACAAACTGAACAAATAAAAACAAACTACCACCTGAGCCAGGCCCCTCCTACTGTTTGCTTATCTCCAGGAGGAGACCAAAAACAGATTCCAGCTGACACGAGTGATATACAAACACAGAGCAGGAGCTGCGTGGCTCAGGGAGTAGATTGGCTGTCTCCCAAGCTGAACACCAGAAAAAAGTCGCTAGATTTGTCGCTAGTTGCTTTCACCAAGAGGCTTTTGAAAGTCGCCAGATGAAGCTAGAAAGTCGTCAAGCGGCTTCTACCAGAGAGGTCACAAATCAATGTTTGAAAATAGTCCCATGCCGTACTTTGCTCACTTTGATGTTTACGTCCTGTCACGATCACTGCAGTAGCTCTTTTAGCTTCCGGCTTTACAGGTGTATTTTTGGGTTGAATTCTATATTTTACTACCACCTTAAAGATTCTACTGTATCAAAAAAAAAAAAACAAGCCACAAAGATTGTGAAGTTGCTATGAAGGAAAAAAAAAAAAAAACCCTGTCCAAAAATAGCCATTGTGGTGTAAAATAAGCGCAGCCCATCCTGAGCTCTTCCAAGCAAGCGTGGCGCAAACTCATCAGTCCTTATATCACGGGTCCCGCGGGTGCCACTCCACATTCGATCATTAGCCGCTGATTTGCCAGCCATTTTATTTACATTCTTGAGAGGCCGTAATAGTTTTGAAGTCGACTCTCGAGGCTGCGGCGGCGGCGGCGGCGTTATGAGGGAGCTGTTGCCGCGGAATGATAATTGGCCTTGAGATGATGCGGCTGAGTGAAGGATGCCGGACAAACAGAGGCACTCTAATTACGGAGTGGGGAGGGAGGAAGGAAGGGGGTGAAAACTAATGAATTGCACGCAGGCCGACACAGGGGCTGTCTAATGAAGCGAGCGGCGCGGGGACTGTTTGTGTGTCTGCTAGGCACGCTTGAACAATTGTGCGATCGCGTCAACACGTGTAAGGAAAAAAAAAAAATGTGGTGGGAAAAACAAGTTGGTATGCAGCGAATGGCGCCTGTGCGCATCGTAGGTAGCTTGGCGTTGAGTAGAAGTGCACTAATTAATGCTCCAAGGCTCAACATTGTTATTAATGATGATGACCAGGAGGAGGAGGAGGAAGATGAATGAAAATGATTAAAGGGGGTGCACCATTTTTGTCGCCATGTTGGTTTACAAAGTTTGGAAAAGGCCAACGTTTGATTAATTCCTTATATTGTCAGTCGTTTTTAAGCATTTTGATGGATCTCTCAGGCGGCACAGAATATTGTGTTCTGTGACAATATTAGCATCAAACTTACGAAAACAAAAAGTAGATTATCTACTTTCCCCAGAAAAAAAACGTTTTCTACTCTTTTCCGTTCAGTAGGACGATGGTTAGTTTCATCAAAAAACACCTGTTTCTGACAAAAAAGTGGAGAAAACAAAGCTTTTAGTGAAAACAAGCATGTCAAGCACAACAGTGACTTTAACTCTTTGACTGCCAGACGTTTTCAGAAAAGGGATGCCGTGGGTGCCAGCCGATTTAAGCATTTTGACTGATCTTTCAAGGTCCACAGAAAATTATGTATTTGGACTATGGAAACACACACACTACCAAATGAAAGATTGGACTCTCATCTTTCATCAGAAAAAAAAAGTTTGTTTCTACCTTATTCCGTTTTTCAGTAATCAACAATAGAAAATGGTTAGTTTCCCCTCTGTTTTGAAACAAACGTCTTTTAACGTCTTTGGCACTCCTCCATAGGATTTTAATAAACGTTATTTAACGTTTTTGGCAGTCAAAGAGTTAATGCTAATATTTGTTTGCTTTTGTAACACCTAAAAAAAACCCCAATGTTGAGTGGCTTTCATTCTTTCACTACATTAACTGCTTCGTATTGTCTCACCATCACGGCGTTTACTCGCCAAAAGTTTAGACACACCTCATTCAATGTGTCAATTGCTTTATTCTCATGACTAGTTACATTGTAAATTCTCACTGAAGGCATCAAATATAAGAATGAACACATGTGGAGTTATGTACTTTAAAAAAGGCGAAATAACTGAAAACGTTCAGTGAGAATCTACAATGTAAATAGTCATGAAACGAAAGAAAATGCATTGCATGAGAAGGTGTGTCCAAACTTTTGGTATGTACTTACAGTATACATTATATTGAGTAGACCATCTATTGATCTGATCAGCTGGATCGGATCGGAAGATATTTAGTATTTTATGCAAAATCGTTGATCGGATGTAATGTCATAATTTGACGATCGACCAATGGCGTTATTGATCTGATCCACAAAACAAGGCGTTACAGAAAACACCATTTTGTTCACTCCAGGAACTTTCTCTGTTGCCATCGTAGATAATTCAAGGTTTCTCAGCATATACAGTTTTTTTTGGGGGGTGACCAATTTTTCAAAATAATTACATTATATTTTTTGAGGGAGTGTCGGTGCCCCCATTTTCTGTCTCTAGAATTTTTCAGTGTGGATTTTTTTGGGGGTTAAATTGTTTTTAGTTTTTTCCCCAATGCATTTCAATCAATGTTCCCTCTAATTTTCCGTGTGTTTGTGCATTCACACAAACTTCTTGAACGTTCCTTGTACTACGGTGACCGGTGAGCAACATCCACTGACTTATTATACATGAATGGACTCACAATGCCACTTATTCACCATAGCGAGAAGTGAAGCCACCGGTGGCCATTTTGCGTTGCCACCCTCTAAGCCCAACGAACTTGAAAATATTGATTTTCCCGCATAGTTTTTATGTTATTAATTGTCTCTACGGCGAAATGCCAGTATGTCTGCAAGCGCTACATGCACATGGTAAGATTTCTCTTATAAGTTATATCTGTGAGTGCTACTCAAAGGTTTGTCCGCATCATGTTGTCAGAACCGTGAACAATGAAATTAAAGCAAAGCCAATCAGGAATGTGGAGGCTGTGAAATGTAAATCAAACTGTTTCCATTTGTATACAGTACGCCCTTGGCAACATCAGACATGCACATGGTGGCCAAACCAGTATCACACCTATCCCAGGGATGTGATTTTTCCGCTAATTCGCGGAATTCCGCTTTTTTTTATCCCCCCCAAAAAAAAATTCTGATTTTTTTTATTTTTTTATTTTTTTAGTAGTAGTAGTTCATTGTGTATGCACATGACTCCGACAGATAACATCTTCTGCTATGACAAAGACATTTGTGGTATGCTCTAATATGAGTTACTTTTCATTTGGTCATGATACAATTATTTGTTCATGAAATTTGAACTCTTCAACATTATTTATGTGTTAACTTAGTAATCACATTAGTTAGATATGATGATATTCTCAGTGATAGTTTTTAAAAGCAAAGGCAGTCCAATGTTTTTGAATGTGACTGATTTTGAGTTGACTAAAACTGCCATTTTATATGGGATAGTTCAATATACATTGAAAATGTATGCTGCTGTTTTGTCTATTTCTTTGTCATGTGAGTGCATTGAAAGTACTTAAAAACACGGAAAACCCATGAGCACCCTGGACCTAGCTGGGTGCCAGCGGCCCCCAGACCCCCGGCTAAATTTTCAGATAATTTCACTTTGGTCAAATCACATCCCTGCTATCCGAAACCTGAGATCATAAATTACATGATGTATGTAAAAGTTCAAACCACTTGTATATCATATTTGTGTCTCAATTAAAATCAGATCTAGTTTGTTACTTGTTTTTAATCACACAGGTAATTTTAAGCATATTTAAGTCATAAAACAAATTGTATAAGTATGGGCCCCACATCGTCTATTCAAAGATAATGAAAAACATGTCATTTATTAAAACATTTCTCAAACGTGTGAAGAGCCTCATTTAAGGGTCTGGTAATGCCCCATATTTGGACTTCTTGAATGGAGCGGTTTGCTTGTCGGTGCAGAGTGAGTGTGTTTGTGTTATCTATGTATGTGTGCTTCAAATTACAGTAGAACAACTGAGTGTGCACCCAAACTGCTGTTGAAACGGTAAGAGAAGGGGGAATGGTCTTCTGCGGTGTGCGTGGCGCACACCGCCGACCGTCGTCACCATAGCCTGTTGCCCGTTCATTTTGAAACAACCCTTGCATTTAAGCCATTTTCCTTCCCACTTAGTTAAACCACATGTACTATATAAAGTTTTCAATTTTTTTATATGAAAAAATATGATAAAATATAAACAGTAAATACAGCTCAGGTTAGGATTTTTTAAATTTTTTTTTATGCACTGCAGACATTTGCTGTGCGCTGAGAGGATGAGATTACTGCACGATTGCGCACGCATAATTTCAATGGGTTTCGGTTACGGTATACGCAAAATTTGGCTATTCGGGGCCGGTCCCAGTCCTCTGCAAATAGTGGGGGTTTGACTGTATAGTAAATACATAAATTATTTAAATAGCTTGGTCTATCTTCTGGTCTGATTGGTGATTGGTTATCGTTTTTTTTTTTTAAAAACTCACTGATCGGTGATCGGCTCCAAAATCCTGATTGTGTAAAGCCTGATATAGAGTGTGAGCTGTCAAAACATGTCCGTCTTTTTGTCTTGTTACTTATTTTGGAGTGTTTATGTGTTAGCAAGGGGGTACGTCAATTAAAATGGTTGAATGATGTTTAATCTATTTGACATGATTAAAATTCAACTTTTTTTTATTTTTTTTTACCGTTTTTCCCCCAACGGTTTGTGCATTTCAGAGGCGATTCTTTTTGAGGGTCCCAATAGCTTTTGGCATGATTAAACATGATTTCTTTCTATAAGTTTCTTTAAATGGACTTTTCTAATAAAGGTATGTAATGTATGTTGGAGAGGGGTGCACTGTCTTTCCCAGGATGTTGAAGGGGGCTGCGTGACTTAAAAGTTTTCAGAATGGCTGTACTGGATCATTCTGTGCTGGAAGGAGACTTGCCAAAAAGCTGCCAGTGTTGCTGTTAACTAGTCGCAGTGCAAGTAGTGGCACTAGGGGTGTATGTAGGGCGGGCAGGGGTGCGCCGCTACTGCTTGTTCCACCTTGTCTCCTGTTATTTATTAAGCATGTGTCAAGACTCCGGCGGAAGGCAAGGTGAACTCCACCCCCTCCATCCGCCGGGCTCGCCGAGGAGGGGGTGCTGGGCTGGTTTTGAGTGCGTGTGTGTATGTAGAGGGGGTGCACTTATGAGCGTAACCAGGGGCAAAATCTTCCATTACTGTCAGCGTGAATCTGTTGCCGTCACATTAGCGCACATCACGCACTCTCATTAATGCATTAGGGTCTTGCCGGCTCGCCAGCCATTTGCACTAGGCCATTTGCCCTTGTGCTAAAAAGGCCGCCCGGCGCTCCACCTATTGACCATTTAACTGTTCAATAATGAAGCCATCCCCCAGGATGAATGGAGCCTCTGTGGGGCCTCGGAGTAAAGGAGAGGAAACAAATCATACATTTTTATGAGAGGGCGCACATGAAGCATAATTGACCAACAGTACTGATTATACTTCCATCGCTCGTACTCCGCCGCCTGTTTCTTTAGACGCTAGACAGTTGTTGTGTAAACAGCCACTCAGCCTCAGCCTCAGCCTCTGTCCAGGCTCCTTGTCCCCTGTGTGTCTCTCCAGGGATGCTTTTAATGGCGTTACTGTGTGCCACCAGTATCGATACGGCAACAAAACTCATTCACTCTCAGCCATTTTCACTAAAGCAACCCCTTTTGCTCCCGGCTATTTATTGGATTTTGACTGATTTTGCAAAGCCCACAGAATATTGTGTTCTATTGCTATAAAAACATGGAACCTACCAAAAGAAAGATTAGAGTCGCTTCTTTCATCAGGAAAAAAGTATATTTCTCTCTGTTTGCATTTTGCAGTAATTGGAAATAGAATATAGTTAAGTTCAATCATTATTCACAGATCTGTTTAAAACTGTGGGGAAAACAGCTTGTTGCAACATGGCCCTGGCTGGTCTCTTACACTCTGCTGCCATCTGCTGGCCGTTTTTGTAATAACATCCATTGCTTAAACCGTTCTCTTCAGTTCAGAGGCTTTATCAAAGCTCTATGCTCTTGCATAAAAAACAAACAAACATAAAAAACATATAAATACGTCTTTGGGACACTTAAAACATTTAAAATAGAACATATTTATATCAAATATTAGATCAAATCGATTAATAAAAACTTGTTTTATGACAGCGATTCTCTGCTCTGCTAGTGTGGTTAATTTGCTTTAATAAAAAGCGCAGACATCCTTGGAAAATATATAAAAGACTTTGTATGAATATATATATTTAATTGATGTAAGTCTGATTGATGCATGTGGGTGAATTACAATAGAAAAAGAAAAGATTAGAGTCGCTTCTTTCATTAGGAAAAAAGTATATTTCTCTCTGTTTGCATTTTGCAGTAATTGGAAATAGAATATAGTTAAGTTCAATCATTATTCACAGATCTGTTTAAAACTGTGGGGAAAACAGCTTGTTGCAACATGGCCCTGGCTGGTCTCTTACACTCTGCTGCCATCTGCTGGCCGTTTTTGTAATAACATCCATTGCTTAAACCGTTCTCTTCAGTTCAGAGGCTTCATCAAAGCCTTCTCTATGCTCTAGCATAAAAAACAAACAAACATAAAAAAACATATAAATACGTCTTTGGGACACTTAAAACATTTAAACTAGAACATATTTATATCAAATATTAGATCAAATCGATTAATAAAAACTTGTTTTATGACAGCGATTCTCTGCTCTGCTAGTGTGGTTAATTTGCTTTAATAAAAAGCGCAGACATCCTTGGAAAATATATAAAAGACTATGTATGAATATATATATTTAATTGATGTAAGTCTGATTGATGCATGTGGGTGAATTACAATTATGCAGATTTTTTATTTAAAATGATACAAAGGCCATACTTTCATAACATCAGAGCAACAGCTTTATGTCAACATGTATCGTTAAAAGCTTAGAGAAACATTAACAGAAGATCTGCTTGTGCAACAAAATATACTTGGACAACATTCAGAGATGACTGAAAATGATAGATTTATATTTCTGCTTCTAAATGGGCCAACTAACTTGCCATATGTTGTGCAAAAGTTGTACTAATGTAACGTGGAGCATTTCTGGAACCACTCCAGAATGTGTCCGAATGCTCTGTAAAAGTCACCAACCCTCGAATGGCACAATAACCGCACGGTTCCAAATCTCCTTTGGCATGAATTTTACGTGAGCGTCTACAGTGCAGCCTGAAGGGCAAAACGGAAGCAACCCCAAATCTTGCACATGTCGGAAGAGTTGAAGTTGTTTTATCTGCAAAGGCGGGACTGACTGCATGTTATTGCCTCAGGCATATCACGCAGCTACTGTGGTGTATGTGGCCCAATAACTGCGCACCGATAGTGTACTGTATACATATTCATGTTTACGTTGCTAACTTAAGTGTATTCTAAAAAGGAGTGCCTCAAGGCTCTACCCCCGGGCTGTGGCTGTTCTTACTACTACTAAACTGGTACTGTACGTTGACTTTTGAAGTTTAATTTGTTCTGTGACCAAACTCGCAACTCAGTTTACTCACATTTCAAATCAATATTCCATATGGAAATGAATTGAAATGCCAGTTGTGTATTATTTTATTGTTTATGTTGCCACATTCTAATGAGGAGTGCCCCAAGGGTCCACCCTCAGATTATTGCTGTTCTGATTACTTAGTACCTGAGTTTAGTACCTGAGTTTAATTTGTTTCATGACCAAGCATCGTAATTTCCCATGAATTGAAATTCCATTCATTTATTCCGAGCACGACACACACACACACACACAGTTTTTTTAGTTTGTGCGAAACAAAAATACCCCTGTGTTATATTAAAACATAATGAAAGTTGAATGCAAAGAAAACACTAGTTTTATGGAGGGTAAATACTTAACTCTTTGACTGCCCAAAACGTTAAATAACGTTTAGTAAAATCCTATGGAGGAGTGCCAAAGATGTTAAAAGACGTTTGTTTCAAAACAGAGGTGAAACTAGCCATTTTCTATTGTTGATTACTCAAAAACGGAATAAGGTAGAAACAACTTTTTTTTTCTGATGAAAGATGAGAGTCCAATCTTTCATTTGGTAGTATGTGTGTTTCCATAGTCTAAACACATAATTTTCTGTGGACCTTGAAAGATCAGTCAAAAGATCAGTCAAAATGCTTAAATCGGCTGGCACCCACGGCATCCCTTTTCTGAAAACGTCTGGCAGTCAAAGAGTTAACGTTACGACACAACAACAACAACAACAGCTGTAGTATTGGATGTGTGAGCGGCCTACAGTAGTAAATGACATCAGAAACTTGTCCGGTTAAGCTTCGTGTGGGTGCCTG
Organism: Vanacampus margaritifer; assembly: GCF_051991255.1. NCBI lineage: Eukaryota > Metazoa > Chordata > Actinopteri > Syngnathiformes > Syngnathidae > Vanacampus > Vanacampus margaritifer. The sequence goes on along the minus strand of NC_135433.1, from coordinate 7,507,514 downwards.
GCCCTGAATTTTGGCTACCTCGAGCTTTATGTTTGTTCTCATTTTTTACTGTACAGTATTTGTTCTTGACTAATGGATAATCTGAACTCTTACTTTGACTACCCTTATGTTGCTAATGGCTAACCCAGTATCTTACTTTAAACCCCTTTTGTACATTTAAATTTTTTGGGCTTTCTTTATCAACCACTCTTTCTGCCTTGTTGGGGTGGAAATCAATACAATGTCGTCTATTTTTGTAACGACGCAATCTACTAGATAGCGATTGAGCGCTAAGCTATACTATTATGGGATGAACCATGTAGAATATCTCACTATCTATGTAACGAAGAGAGAGAAGCTTCTTAGCTTTGATTGCTGTGATCCATTTCCGGCTCGAACCCACTTACAAAAGCACAGGACCAGTCAACGCTCAATGAAAGGCAACGTTCTCTATTACAAGTTATCTTGCTGTCCCATTCATTTGAGTGCAGTTATTTTAAACCCTGCATGCTTTCATAATCTCGGTGGTCAACAGCGCCAGTGTCAAGTTAATTTTTGTCAGCCTGGCTGAGCACACGAGGCGCTGCCAAACACGCCAAGTCTCACTCTCTTGCCTCAAACGCTCACTTCGTCGGCGACCAACAGCTGCAAGGCCAAACAATAACGAAGGAAGGATGACGCTTGGCCCAGCGCTGCGCTGCCACCCTGTAATCACGCGGTGAAATTACAGGGCCGCCGGAGTCATGTGACGTGCGGCGTGAGCGGGGAGGGACCAGGAAAAAGTTGAAAACACATGTTTGTCCACGGACCGTGCATCTGCGTAAACAAAACCCAAGAGGATCCGAAAGGTGACATCACGGGGTTCTAAAGCTGTTTGTGTTCTTGTTTATCTGTTTTACTCAACCTGCTCTGCAATTTTACTTTTTAATTTAATGCGCTAAACTTTCTTATTTTTATTTCACTGTATTACGTTTTGTTTTAATGTAATTCTTACGTTAAACCTATTTGTTAAATTTTTACATAGTTTTTTGTATTCAGTTTATCACGTTCTTTCCATTTTAATGTTTTCCATTTATTACGTTTAAAACTGCATTGTGCCATTTAAAAAGGTAACAACAGCTTTTATCTTCCCTTTATAGTGTGAGGGTCCGCACACTCCACAGTTTCTTTGGGGAGGGGACGTGTTTTTCTGACCTCATTTGAAGTAATGTCTTCATTTGTCAACGGTGGCTGTCGCTTTAAGATTGTAAACGAGCCTGACACAGATGCTGCAGTTACGCTTTGGGCCAGAGGTGGCAGTCGCGAGTAAAAAAAAGTGACAAACTGCACAAAGATCCTTTAATACATTTTAGTTTGTATTTCATATTTTTAAAATTGTACTATTTTTTTTACAAATTTCTTGATCATTTGTGTTGTCACTTTACAATTTACAGTTTTTTTTTTAACATGTTTTATTTTAACTTCAGGACTTTTTCATTTTGACTCATGTTTTGCGTTCATAGTACAACTTTTTACATTATTGTCAATGAGTTTTACGTGTATACTTAATGTCTGTTTTTACTTAATGTTTTACCCTAGTATATTTCATGTTTTAATTAAATTTAACGTTGTAACAAAATTCTTACATTTTTACTTTTTTCCCCATTTTCAATGTTTCCGTTTAATTGTTTTCATTTGATATTTTTAAATATTTTTTTTAACTTTTGTTTCTATGTATTTACTTTTTTTTTTAAATAAATACATTTTTCATTTTGTATTTTACTTAATCATCTTTATGTTTTAACTTAATCTTTTGTTTTTACTAGGGATGGGCAAGTACCGATACCAAACAGGTTTTATTTTAAGGTATCGATACCCACGACAATGACATATAAATTAGAAGAATAGTAAATTCTCATTAATTTCATGCAAATTTTGAGGAAAAATATTGGCCACTGTATGTATTGTCTTTCTTTAAAAATATCTGTCAATGATTTTTTGGGGGGGACATTTTACATATCAAAAGTACTAGTGGTATCACCATTTGGTATCTGCGACAAGTCAAGAATTGAGTACAGTACTTATGCTGGTATCAGTCTGAAAACAAGTGGTATTGAGCATCTCTAGTTTTTACTTCATGTTTTGTTTTTACTTGATTTGTATATATTCTCAATGCGTTTTATTTTTTTTTACTTCACATTTATATTATACATTTTTCTTTTCATCATTTTTTGTTTTGACTATGGTTTACATTTTGACTCGGTAATTTGCACATTTTGTGCCTAATATGTATTACGTTAATGCACATAGCCTCCAGGCTTAGTGTGTTTTGCTGCACTCCAGCGTCACATATCATAACTGAAAAAAAGCCAGTTAAAACGGCCTTTTGAGAGCCCCATCATATTTTGCCTGGTGCTCTCCAAAAGCTAAAGTGTTTTGAAGTCCCTTATGAATATTTTTTTTTTCCACTCTTTTTAGCCCGCCGCTGGAGCCTCGGCTTGACTCAAATGTAAATATCTTTTCCTTTCCTCTTCTAAGTCTTTGAGCGAGTCCCCAGGCTAACCACGGATTTCCCTATTGCCATTCCTAGTAGATCTTAATGTGGAATTAGTCATAATAGGATTCCAGCTAGAGGTAGGCAGCCGAGCTATTCAGACAAAGAGGCCGGGGACGAGAACTGGATATGTACCCAAAACAATTTCTTTTAATCTTTGTAAATGATCATTTGACGGTATATACTTGGTGACATTCTGTTGTCTTGGAGAAGGTGGCAAGCACAGCGTTCTAAGAATGTCACATCCTGATTCATATCGTTTATCTGGAATTAAGTTATAAGGTGAGGATTGACTTTTGATGTTTTAAGGTTACAGGTTCCCCAATTACCAAGACACATTATTCACTGTAACTTATTCTTGTGTTGAGGGGTACAAAACCCACCCGTATGAACAGAATTGGATGTTAAAAACGTGTGTTGAAATTCCTCTATAGTTTTCGTGGCTTACAGTACAATATTATGGAAAAAATGACAATTAATTACCCCAAAATTTGGAACGATGTGTTGTGCTGATAAAATGGGACAAATAGTTTATGGTTTACCAATTAAGACAATGAAGTTGTTATCTTGATAGATCATCCAAGTGTTTGGACTTGTTTTATTCACACTCGTACATACATTTCTCTTAGCAACATCTTGCTAATACTGATACCCGCGTTCATTTTGCTGACCGTATTCATGATGTCAGCCATTTCTCGTTCTGATCTGTATGAAGGATTTATCGCTTTTTGGCACTGATGGATCAGACCACCGCAATCTTTTTGCTCACAGTTGAACCGGAGGTCTAAGCTTGACTCTTTTAGTTTTTGTTGCTCACATGGGGTTCATATAGCATTCTGAGACTCACAATACAATATTATCATGAATAAATCCAATAATTATTGGGAAAGTACTAACAAGATGCGGATGCGTGAATTTTTGGCATGTGATGGTTCACTCAAGCCCCGACTTTCGGTTTTCAGTTCCCAATTTTGATTAGATTTTTTTTTTCCTCAATAAAAATAAATAAATTAATGACTCATTTTATAACCAAAAGATGTTTTTATTTTAACATCTGCATTTTGTCCTTGTTAAAAAAAAACTTTTTATATATATTTTACATAGATGCATAGTTTAAGCAGTTTACATCGATGTATAATCGATTTTCAATGTATCCCTAGTGAATTTAGTTTGAGTTTTTATTTTGTTTTACATTTTTACTGCATTACTTTTTCATATTATGTTTTCATTTTTGATGTTTACTTAGTTATATGGTTTTACTTCAATTCAATATGCGTATTGTTATCCTCATTATGGTAGCGGGTGACTTTGAAGTGATCACTTCCCAATCACAGAGACAACAACCATTCAGTCACATTGTCACTGATGGAGGATTTTGCGTCTTCAATGTACCTAACATGCATTTTAGCTGCAGAACTGGAGAAAACCCACTCAAGTGCAGCGAGAAAATACAAACTAGGGCAAAGATTCGAATCCTGAACCTCAGAACTGCAAAGTCGACATGGCAGCTGAAGTTGTAGACAATCAGAAAAAATGGCTTTTTCTTTACTTAAAACCCTGGAGAACCCACGGGGTCAAATTTGGCCCCTATAAATTCTGCTACTCAAATAACAAAGACCTTTTTTTTATTTTTTTTATTTTTACAAATTTAATTTCAAAAGTCCAGAGTGCCACTTCTGACCCCTGCATGGGGCCATCTAGTGGATGAATATTGCACTTACATGAGCCAGAGTGGTGGTGACAAGATGGCTGGCAACATGCTGTTTTGTTGAAACCATCAGATGGTAAAATTGTGTTTTTTTTTGTTAATCTATTTCATATCATGTTGCAGAATGCCTAGGAGTATGTTTTATATATATATATTGATAAATTAGCAACTCTGAGCTAGTTAAAAAAAAAAAAAAGTTAAAATTGAAAAAACATATTTTGGTGTTCAGTGAATTTATAGCAGTCATTTAATGTATAATTCATAATTTTCCAAAGAAGAAAAGGGTTCTTGGGTTCTCCAGGGTTAAAAGAAAGAAAGAAAATCGTCAAGAGGAAAAAAACAAAAGTAAAAGCATATTGAGGTATAACATGTTCTAGTTCTTATTATACACATATTGTATGTAATTCTCAACAGATTTTCTGATACAATAGTGCTAAAATCGCTACTATCAATAATGGCGACTGGGGGGCTGACAACTAACTAAATGGGAAAGAAAGCTCACAAGTTATCACGAGAAGGCTAAAAAAAGGGTTCTGCTACAAACCAACCTTTGGATGACTGGCGGTGAGCTTTTGCATTGGCGGGACTGTGATCCTCCTCTATCCCTTCTTGTCTTCTACAAACGAACTTGACAGGGTTTAATTTACTGGTACGAGGTTCAGACTGCCGGTCTGGTTAGCGCCTAGCTCAATTTCCGCTGCCGTTGTGGCACCAATTAGCCAGGCCCGCGGTTTCACCAAGGTCTCCAAGCCGCTGCCGCCTGCTCCTGTCACATCCCGGATAATAATCCGACATGTAGTCACTAACCACCGCGGTTCGTACATGCTAAGGTGCAAACAATGTGTCAGTGCTCCAGTGCCTTTTGGACCAAGAATTACGGGGAGGGACACATAAGAAAAAAAACGGGAAGAATCTCCCACCGTTTTGATGTACGGGAGATGCCAAGGCAGCCTTGAGAGTTAGCAACTCCATGGCAACCGTCGGAACATTCCGCCAGGTGTCGGACAGCAGCTGCTGGTGCTTAATGATGTCGACCTAAATCACAATTTAATAATGTTCCCTATTAGACCTTCGGAAGAGGAATACATAAGGTTGAATTTAGTTAAAAATGTCATACCCAAAGTCATTTATACATTAATAATCAATGATTGTTGGCAAGGTGGTTGTTTACATTGTTAAAGGGGGAGTTTGTTGTGTTTAAAAATGGCTAGCAAGATTTGAATGTAGCCTCACTTCACTGACCAAATACTTGCCCCTCGCCAACATGCATGAGTGGAATTCTCAAACATGGCCATCTCATAGTAGAGATAGGCCGATATGCTTTTTTCAGGGCCGATACGAAACCGATTATCTGTAGTCAGGGAGCCCGATGTCCGATATTTGAAGCCGATATACATTTGCAGGAAAAAAAAAGTTGGTGTCAAAATTTTTAATAATAATAAAAACTCCCGCACTTGACTGCTTAAATGCCTTCAAGGACATGTTTATTAAACAGCTTTTGTGATTTGCAACATGTTAAAGGTTTTTTGTTTGCCATCAGCTTTTGCATCAACTATAATGTGGCTTCCAAACTCCCAAATAACCGCTAATTTGCGGGCTAACTGTTAGCTCGCGGGCTAACCATTCACCCACACGCTAACCCCGGGAGAACTCCCAAATAGCCGCTAAAAAAACAGCTATTAGGTTAGCCCTATTAGGTTAGCCCGCGAGCTAACCTAATAGCCGTTACTTGGCTCGTGTGCTAGTAGCCGCTAATTCACAAGCTAACAGTTAGCTCGCGGGCTAACCATTCACCTGCACGCTAACTCCCAAATAGCTGCTAATTCGCAAGCTGTTAGCTTCGTTCACCCACACGCTAACCCCGGGATAACTCTCAAATAGCCGCAAAAAATGGCTATTAGGTTAGCCCGTGAGCTAACCTAATAGCCTAATAACGAGCTAATGGTTAGCTCGCGGGCTAATAGCTGCTAATTGCTGCTTATTGGCTGTTAGCACTGCACGAGTAACCAATCAGATGGTGCTGTGGGCGGGCCAATGCTGCAGGGAGTCAACAGCCGTTGACTGAGAGCAGACTGAGGAGAAAAGTGCCCGCCACAGCAAAAATAACAGTTTTTAATATATCGGCCATCAAAACATAATATATTCATAAATCGCTGAAAATCGGCACCGATTATCGGCCGGGCTAATTATCAGTCTATCCCTAGAGCATAGCTTCAGAAAACCCATATATATATATGGTAGCTTCTACAGAATTATCGTGCTATCAATAATAAAAGGTAGTATTAGCACTGTAAACAAGCCAACTTTAGCCATGGCTGCTACGTCTGTAGCATGACTTATTCGTAATGCAGTGTTACAATAACTTAGTGCTACCAGTTTAAAGTAGTATTTTTTTGTACAATCATTTAAAACATAAAAAATAAAGGTATAAACGTCCCCGTTGAGCAGAAATGTTGCTAATTTCACGTTGCTCTGGTATGTTTTTAGCCAGCAACGACGCTCAGCATTGACATAAAGTCAAAATCAATTAAAACAATAACATGTCATGGCAATAATGACCAATTTGAGCACGCTAACGACAATATTTATTATTTAACTTTACATTGTATTACAATGTACGCAAAGACATTGCACATTCCCTGAAAATTAAAGTAGTTTTACTACCAGATATTTTGAATGCTATTTTTTCCCTCTGTATGGTTATGTTCTATTGCAAATTATTTTTAACCCATTTTATATATTTTTTCTTATTTTGATTCTGTAAAAACATGTATAATACGTAAAGGGATGTTCGATGCCACTTTTTTTGTTCAGACTGATACCGGTACGAATACTTGATAACTCTTGAGTAATCACAGATGCTGATATCAAGTACTGATGTCACTAGTGTTTTGATAGATAACATAAAAAACAATGACAAATCATTTTAAATAAAGCATTTGCAATTTGCATTTCCTGATCGTAAAACTACCTGCCAATACTCGTTTGCTAAGTACAATAAAAATATCGATATCGACTGAAATGAAATATACTTTTCAACCATATCGCACAGCCCTTGGTTATGTGATTTCATTTCACCCATGTTTTTTGGAGTGGAAATTTATGCACGACGTGACATACTCACAAAGTGTTTAATTCCTAACCACAGTGCGTCTTTGGCTAAGCTTGTTTGGCCCTTAAGATCCTGTCTGGTCATCCACGTTGCATCTGAGGTGCATGCACTAACTAGCTCCAACTTGCATTACACCAAGTGAGGTTTTTTTCAAGTGGCCTAAAGTGTGTGTGCGTGTGATCCTCGCCTGCTCTACATGCACACATGAAAGAAAACAGAAGACATTTCCATACCAGATTAAGTGCGAGTGCGTAATTAGAGACTCAGTCAGCAGTGACAACAAGAAAAAATGGGATTTTCTCGTCCGCGAGATGAAACGGGAAGGTGGAACGTTGCTTCCCGACAAGGAGGCGGGCCTGGTCGGTCGAGGTTGAGTAGCACATTTTTAATTGGATGCAATCCCCAAAGGTGGCCCGGCTAGTCCCGAGGCACCTGACTCAAAAAAAAAAAAAAAGGATTAGGATTAGTTTTATTAATTCTTATTTTTTTGGTTAATACATTCATGCGCATTTATTGCATGAGATATAATGAGGTGTTTTACTTTGAAGGCCAACCCCCCTAGTTCAAATGTCCATTTTAGTGCCCCGGTCTCATCACAATTGAGTGATAAGTGATGTGTCGTTTTGCCTATTCTCTGCTAGAGCGCTAACCATATATATGACACGTCGACAATTTTTCTGAAGATGTGTCAAATGCTGTCTATGCGTCATCGACATTACAGGCAATTTCCACACACCGAAAAGTGTCTGCAGTGTCTTTCTAATCGTCCAAATCGTTGGCAGGGTAGGAGTTCATCATGAATGGGACTCTCTTCTAAGGCTTGATTTTGTAATACATGCTTCAAGTGGCACAATTCTGATTGGGAATCAGGCCTCTTTGAAAAATGGAGAAAAATCCAAACGTTTTAAGTAGGGTTGACTTGAAAATTGGGATCGCAAGTCAGGGTTGCCTGGGTTAATGTTAGAAATTAGGGTTTCAAATCAAAGTTAAGGTTTCGAACAGGTTTGGAAAAGTTTGCGATGGCATACTTTGAGCAATGCTTTTAATTGCCGATCGCAAAAAATGATCATCTGCACCTGCCGCCACCTCCTCCTTTCCTTAACACTGTTTGCTACAGACCAAACCAGTAACTGAATCATAACTTGTTTCTGCATTTTCTGAACTGTAAAATTTAATTAATGTATTGTTTCTGTATAATAATTTGAAAAGAATGTTTAAAAAAAATCAAATTAATCAGAAAAATAATTGACAGAATAATCAATTATTAAAATTTGAGCACCTCTGACATTCAAATGTGCAGCTAATCTGTGTGATTGGCATCAGCCGATCTCATTCATGGATCGTATTGGAATCGGCAGCATAAAACCCTGATTGGAACACCCCTATTTTAAAGTCACTGTAAGTGACTTGAAGTTTCAAACAAGGATTATTGTTACAAGCAATGGTTAGGGTGTCACATTAGGATTTTAAAACAGGGGTAGGGTTTAAAATTATGGTTTCAAGCCAGATATAGGTTTCAATTTAGGGTTTCAAATTTTGAAGCCAAAATTTGGTTATACCCGGACTTGGATTCCAAATAAGGTTTTCAATCTAGGGTTAAGTTTTTTTTTTTTTTTTTTTAAATTAGGGTTTCAAGACTAATTCAGGGTTGAGGCTAGGGTTTCAATTTTTGGCAAGGGCTTCAATTAGGTATAAGGTTTCTAATTAGACTTCAATGCCCAGATTATGGCTTCGCAATAGGGGTTGAAGCCAGGAGTTAGGGTTTGTTATTAGGGTTTCAATCAAGGGTTAAATATATCATATAAATGTTTCACAAAAGGGTTAAGGCTTCAAGGTAGGGTTTCAATTCTCATTCAGGGTAACAAGGCTAAGCAAGGGCTTCAAGCAGTGGTTAAGGTTTTAAACCAAAATTAGGATTTCAAATAAAGTTTTCAAACCTTGATCAAGGCTTTGGCCAGGGTTACCCCAATAGGCGTAAAGTTTCAGATGAGATTTGTATGCCCAAATAAGGGCAAACTAGTGATTCAAGGCATGGCTAGGGTTTCAATGTGTTGTAAATCCCCCACGACACTCGCTCACATGGTGGCGAAGCTTCCCATCCGATGGGCGGAGCTGACATTTCCTCTGATAATTCACCTTTGTGCGTTGCTTCCCTGGATTTACGACATCTTCCGGAGCTCATCGCGAACGATCGCCATTACGCTTTACTCGTCACGCCTTGTAAGGTTCGCCCTCTGACGCGGAGAGCCAGAGTAGCTAATGTTTCTTGAAGGCGAACGGGGAGACAGACGTGCGTTGACATTGCTGACGCTAGCTCGCGTGGCCGCGTGCCAATCTGCTGCGAGCCACACTCTTAATTAATGTTTCACCCCACTTGCTCTGTCTCGGTCTATCCCAAAATCCAGAAGGGACTTTGTGTTTGGTTTAAATTAGGGTTCAAGTATGGCTTCAGGTTTAAAATAAGGGTTTTTAGTCAGGATTTGTATTACAAATGAGGGTTTATAGATGGGGTTTGCATTTCAAATTAGGGCAGTAAGCATGGGTTAGCGTTTCCAATTGAGGACTCAAATGAGGGTTTCTAAATAGGGTTAAGGTTTCAAATTAAGGTTTAAAAATAGGGTTGGTGTTTCAAATTAGAATTGACATGGTTAGGATTTTTTTCAAGTCAAGGTTAAGATTTCAAATAAACGTTAGAGCCAAGGATAGATTTCAAGGCAGGGTAGGGATTTTAAATTAGGATTTAGGCCTGCAACTAATGACTGTTTTAATCATCTAATGAATCTGTCTATTATTTATTTTTGATCATTTGGATTAAAAGCAAAACATTTTTTTAAATTTCTAACTAGTGACGCACAAAATATTCGGCCACCAAAAATTTCCGTCATTCAGCCGAAATAAAATTAAAGACGAAAGAATATGTCTGAAAAGCAAAAAAACGCTACAAGCAAGCGTCTCTGAATTAAACAGCGAATGCGGGGGTGAGTGTCCGCTTTCTTTTCACTGTGTGAGTTTGCTCCGGTCGGTCGAAGCAACTCCCGGGGTTATTGCGCACACCGGAGGAGAGGGGCGTTGCTTGATGTACAACATTGAAGTGGGTCGAAAAAAGACTGCCGTGTACTGCAGTACAGGTGAGCCTTCCCTTTTTTTTTTTTTTTTTTAAACAAGAACCCCTCGAACGCTTCCACTTTTTTACCGGCATCTTGGTGGCCGTGCTAAATACTTTAGCTAATGCTAGCACTATTGCTATCAACAGTTTTAAACACGGAAACACTTACCGCTATCTCCGGGTGGCGGCAGACTTGTACAGCACGCCGTGTGTGACTTTGCAGTCCGTTCCCGAAGCCGATTAGCTGGTGCGAACAAATATATTTATTTATTTTTAAACTTTTGTGAATATGTGAATTTGCCGATTTTAAGTGCGCCGCATCTTGTCCCGTTGCACGCATCCGTCCCCGCCTGTGCAAACTACATTGACTATAAGGTGCGATCGCACCGCCAGAAAATGATCAACCGTCGTTTGGTGTTAAATGTAATGTATTAGCCAACATGTCTGCGGTGTGGGCACATTTCAACTTATATTGTGCTTTGTTAAAATGCCAGTGCTAAATACATATTTTATAATAATATTATAATTTTAATTAATTATAATAAATGCAATGATAGTAAAAATTGGCATAATTTTTTTCCCCCGGCGTTTCGGTTTTCGGCCAAGCATTTTTCATTTTCGGTTTTCGGTTTCGGACAAACATTTTCATTTCGGTGCAACCCTATTTCCAACCCATTTTTTCAAATTGACAGTGCGGAAAATGCACAAATGTGACCATGATTCAGTTTCAGCTTTGGTCCATAACATGCCGGAAAATTGGCAAAAATGTTGATCAGTGTTTTCCAAGGTAAAGGCTGACGTTTGCCAATTACTTATTTTGATTCAACACTTTTATCTTAAACCAGGTCTCTAAAAAATGAATCAATTATGAAAATAGTTGATTAATTTGATGATTACTTGGCGATTAATCGATTAAAGGGATACTTGACTCATTGAGCCATTTTATGCAGTAAAAAGTTAATATTTTGTCCAGAATTAATTAGATAACTTTATTATTTTTCACGTCTAATTAACAACTTCAAAAACTAATTTCTCAACTGAAGATGACATCACATGTGCTGAGGAAGTAGGCAATGACCATTCATGGCTCGCCTATTTTCTGGGTTTGGTCAGCAAACGGAGTCATGATTGGTCATTACCTACTTCCTCAGTACAGGTGATGTCATCTTCAGTCGACAGCAAGTGGAAAAAATTGTTTTAAAGGTATTAATTGTAAATGAAAAATTATTTTACTGCTGAAAATGGCTCAAAGAGTCAAGTATCCCTTTAATAGTTGCACCACGTCACGTGACCAAACCCAAAAAACGTGAGTCGTGTTATTCGCAAGGCGAGCCCATGGACACTGTGACGTCAATTTCCGTCAGCAGCAGGTGGCAGTACAGGACAAAGATGGATCAAAACAGGTGGCTTATTTTGGTTAGATCCTATTCCACAAACGCAATATTTTTCAGAATATTGTGTTTCGACTATTTTTTTTTAGTCAAATTTTGGACTTGACTTCCGCTTGAAAGATTCTCTGTAATATGTGGAGATTTGTTTCTTGCCTACTCAGATATGTCTCGTTCCTCAGCGGCAATTTTCTCGGAGCAATCAAAAGCCTTAAGAGCAGCGCCCTCAAAGACACAACCTTCTTAAATCAGCAGCCACACGCTCAACATCCAAGCGACAAATTCCACCGCTAATCAGCCAATCTCACCGTCTTGTCGGGCCCCGACGTCGGGCCGGCTTCTGCTCCGTTGGGCCCCATGTTGACGCTAACACCACCTAATATTGCCATCCGCACTTTGGGTAGTCCAATTTGGACTGACGATGATTCCACTTGGCTCCTCGCACGCAATCAGACCGATGGCATCTGATTGTTTCAAGTGCTGGGCTCAACCAGTGACGGTCAACTCCATGTAATTGACAGCACAAAAGACCGTTTAGCGTTCTGAAGGACTATGATTTAGGCAACGTTCACACTGCTGGGCGTTATGCCCAATTCAGATTTTTTTTGGTAATTCAGATTTTTCGATGTGCCGTTCACATTCCAAAAACAAATGCGACATCTAATGTGAACGTAACGCGCCCGTGATGCGACTTGCATGCGCAAATAGCACACGTCGAGTGATGTACACCCAAAACAACGTCAGGTTGCAGTTTTCACATAATCTGACTCGTAATGTTTTACCGCCAGCCGAGGCAAGCGACTTTTATCAGTGGCATATGCAAATCCAGCTGTGCGAACACCCGCGCTCCTGGTTGGTGGACTGTTTTCACGCTCGCTTTTGGTTGGCTGCTGTCCTCTGCTTCCTCGTGCGTCAGTTTTGAATGTGCTGTTTACAAACCGCAACAGAAATCCGTCGGACTTATTTTTTTCATCTCACGTCGCCAGAGTAGCGAGGTTGGAAGAGGTAATAGAAATATTTGGGGAAAATGAGGGGACGCTCCTCAACCTCCGCATTTCATTGAGAAGTCTACCGAAGATGACGAAGCGTCATCGCCGTTCGTGATCAACCGTCAGCAGGGCTGAATTTCACCACACGTCAACTTTATGCTTCATGTTTCAAGTATAAATTAAAGACAAATAAAATTTAACACTGTTACTCAAAACAGCTTTGTATATATAAGTGTGACGTGTCAGTAGTCTCCCTTCCAAGCACTCTCCCCCGCCCGCACAGAGCGCATATCAGTTTTTTGATGACATATGAATCGGATGCTTGCGGATTAGCGTTCACAGTGCAGACACATCGCATACATAGCCTTTTTTTTTTTTTTTTCCCTGGAATACATATCCGATTTATATCCACATATGAAAGAGGCCCAGGTCGGGTGTGAAAACATCGGAATTGTACCGTTCACACTGCATTAAAAAAAATCAGATACTATACCTAATTCCGGTTACTTAATTCTGTCTGTTAGCGAGAGCCACTACATCGTGATAACTTACATTGATGTTTCTGCATCTGGCAATTTATTATTATATTATATTATTAGTATGGGATTTTTTTTTAATGGGCTTTAGGTGAACTGATGAATACACACACGCACGCACGCACGCACACACACACACACACACACACACACACACGCACATACACATACTCACCCACATACAAAAAAAAGGGTATATATATATAAATATATATGTGTGTATATGTGTATATATATATGTATATGTATTTAAAAAAAAAAAAAAAAAAAACATTTATTAAATTTTTTTTAATTGATTTGTTGGATTTAAAAAAAAAAAAAAAAGGAGAGCAATGATGATGTCAAATCGAATGAACATGAGCTCTCCTGTAAAAAAAAAAAAATAAAAAATAAAAAATCAGATACAGCCATAATATTACATTCTTGCCTGAAAATACTTGAAGCACCGACTCGTGTAGAAAATTCTAGAAATTTTCAAACGTTTAAGAATCACTCAAAAGCACACCAAAAGCAAAGGGGTGCTTTTGAGGCGTTTGTATTGTAGTCTTTGTAGTTGGGGCGGGCGGGTAGTTTGCGGCGGTTAGCATCTAGCTTGTTGCATTCGGATCACGGCAAATAAAACACTTTGATTGCCGCAAATAGTTTCAAATCGGGTGGTGGTCGTCTGTGCCTGTAGCGGACATTGAGTTTGATAATCAGGCAGCATTCTCAGCAATTAGTCTTGTTAATGAAATTAATGAAGACAAATACAACTTCGATTCCAAGTTAGCACGACGCTATCCCTTTGCGTCTCTCTTCTTCGGCGGTTTATAAAGTAGGCCATTATGTGGGTGCGACCCAGTTTTCCACCAAGTGTTCAGATGGAGACACTACAGTTTGTGTGGAAACTGGCAATCTAAGGCACGCCGTTGTATTGAGTTTTAATTATTTGCACTTGCCTTGAAAAAAAAAAAAAAACTTGTACAAGCACATATTTTCAATGTGACTCTTATGGCCACTAGATATTTTAGTTTTATTTAATTTAAAATAAAAAATAAAATTCATTTTATTGTGTTTTGTAAAGGGTGTCTGGACACCGGTAAAAATACAAATGGCCCAAGAAATTTGATCAATAAATGTTATGAAATCAACACTTTAATATATAATAGACAATGTTTTAGAGTTATGTTTGACTAATTGTGAATTACTTTATCTCTTATTAGGAATCATTACATTATTTATTCTCTTATTTTTTTTTCTCTTATTATTACAGCTATCTATTTTGTGATGTCGTGCTTGCGGTGATGAAGTGACGAGTTCTGGTGATGTGCTGTGTTTTAAAGTAGGGTTTAAAACCTTGATGGTGGTGTTAATCCAGGGATTTAGAGAAGTTCAAACCGAGGTTAAGGTTTCAAACTAAGGTTTGATTCCTGGTTCAGAGTTTAAGAAAAGTTTTCCAGGTCCGGGTTAGGGTGTCTAGGAGGTAGTAGTTTAACATAAGGTTTCAAGGTGTAGGGTTTCAAATGGTCTCAATCATTTGTATTTAGTCTGTAGCGTTTATTATACCTCGTCGAAAGATGTAATAAATGTTGATTTGATGATTTCTTGTTTTTAAAGTTTGTGAAGGGTCTTAGCTCTTGCAGAAGTGAACACATTGCTCACTTTATATATCTTTTCATGGGACAACATTGAAGAATTGACACTTTGCTAAAATGTACAGTAGTCAGCCAATAGCTCAGCAAACAGCCATTAATGTATATGCAGGGATGTGATTTTTCCGCTAATTCGCGGAATTCCGCTTTTTTTTATGTCCCCCCCCAAAAAAAAAATCTGATTTTTTTTATTTATTTATTTTTTTTGTATTTCATTGTGTATGCACATGACTCCGACAGATAACATCTTCTGCTATAACAAAGACATTTGTGGTATGCTCTAATATGAGTTACTTTTCATTTGGTCATGATACAATTATTTGTTCATGAAATTTGAACTCTTCAACATTATTTATGTGTTAACTTAGTAATCACATTAGTTAGATATGATGATATTCGCAGTGATAGTTTTTAAAAGCAAAGGCAGTCCAATGTTTTTGAATGTGACTGATTTTGAGTTGACTAAAACTGCCATTTTATATGGGATAGCTCAATATACATTGAAAATTTATGCTGTTGTTTTGTCTATTTCTTTGTCATGTGAGTGCATTGAAAGTACTTAAAAACACGGAAAACCCATGAGCTCCGGGGCCCTTGTCCCCCCACCAGGGCACTGCCCTGGACCTAGCTGGGTGCCAGCGGCCCCCAGACCCCGGGCTAAATTTTCTGATAATTTCACTTTGGTCAAATCACATCCCTGTATATGGCTGGCAACAAATGTGAGTACACCCCCAAGTGAAAATGTCCAGATAGTACCATCAGCTTCTTTAGCAAGGAAGTGGATCTTTCAGATAATACATTTTAGTCTGTCATACAAATTGTACAC
Organism: Vanacampus margaritifer; assembly: GCF_051991255.1. Classification (NCBI taxonomy): domain Eukaryota; kingdom Metazoa; phylum Chordata; class Actinopteri; order Syngnathiformes; family Syngnathidae; genus Vanacampus; species Vanacampus margaritifer. The sequence goes on along the minus strand of NC_135433.1, from coordinate 7,491,706 downwards.
TGACTATTTTACATTGTAGTCATTTCTACAGTTTTGCACCAGGAAAAAAATAAAATTCACAAACATGTGAGAGGTGTACTCACTCCTGTGTGATACAGTACTGTACACGTGACATCATTTCAACCTTAGTTGGCAGGAATATTGTCATTGTGCTAATGTCGACACAGCCTGAGGATACGGCATTAGGGGTCTCCGGGGATAAGATGTCTCCTGCCATTTACTGTAACGGCGTCACTCTACTCTCAAGTGACTTTTAGCCCAACGCGTTGAAGCTGTCAGTAATAACAGTAATATGTGTATGTAAAAAAAAAAAAAAAAAAAAAAAGTAAAAGTGAAAAGTGGCTCATTTATTATCTCAGGAGCCAGATTGTCCTTCTTTCACAAAGAATTTCAATTCATGGGTTGACTTCAATTCCCCCATTTCATGCTGTTGACTTTAACTCAGACCAGCAACACGCCGGGCTTTTACGGCACTGTCAAAGGGGTGAACCACTTCCTGGTTCTCCAGCAATAACCAGCCACTCTCTCACCCAGACAAGCATCCGGTGCCTAGAGGGACCTCCAGAAATTAGCAACGCACGACTCCACGTGCATCTCCCGCCGGCGTGACCACCACCAACTTAATCCCCTCTCTCCTCTTTCTCAAGCCTCCCTCAAAACAAGGGGGTTTTGTCAGCCACGAGGGCCGCCGCATCCCTCTCAGTGGCTGCCAGCGGAAGCGCTATTGCGGCCTGCCAAATGCTCCGGGGAAAGAAAGGGAGAGGATCCAATATGCATATTATTCTAATACCAGCCGTCAGTGCCTGGATTCGCGCAACGTGATACCGTAATGAATGTGCGGTGCCTTGTAGGGGTCTACATGAAGCGGTTTTGCCACGGCCATGAATAATTCATTGCCGAGCCCAAAGGCGGTGAATCAAGCGAGGCAAGAGCTAAGAAAATTAGCTACCAATTAGTGTTTATTTATGGCCGCTGTGTGTTTTGCTTTCGTCCTAGCAGGGCAAAGTCAAGTTTCGGTTACCTGTATGACCTTCAGGCCAGAGAGTTGGACTCGAATTGAATGGGGGTGGGGGACCATAACCTACGAAATACGAGGAGTAAAATCAATAGGCTCAAACAGAAAAATCTGAAATGATCCCAGTTTAATTAAGGCAATTATGATTATCGCCGTCCTGTTGTATTGTTAAATTCCCCGGTTAATTAAAAGTAATTTTTGTGTGTGTTTGATAATGTGTTTATAAAATGTGTTGAAATATGTTTCAATTTGGTATTTCGATCAGCCCACTATTTCATGCTTACAAACATTTTTCTGTCCAAATTACAATTTATTTTAAAATTGTGTCTCAATACGTTTAATTATGTTTATTTTTACCACCCATTTCTTGATTTTTGAGTGTATAACATCATCTTCCCTTAGTCAGCAATTCTGCATTTTTGTGATATCTTGTCCTTTGTGTTGTTATTATCATGGACGATTTAATAAGGCACTACTTTTGGATGATTCAAATCATGTGGTGCTCTTGGTTTACTTATGAGTTATTGGTTAATATTTTAGGCACACAAATTATCAGCTGTGAGGATCTTCACTTTGGCTAAATGTACTGTGTTTTGGCATCTTCATAATGTTATGATAAACAGTACCAAAGTGAAATTGAAATGATCTCTACCACTGGTACCGAGCACGATCAACATTGGTATAAATATTGTCAATATGCAGATTCATCCACCCACCACTAGATCCTAGACATGTTTATTTAAATATAAACTGCTTTTCAAGATGGTGGCGTTCCTTTTTTAGATAGGTGCTGCATATGGTAATTTTTGCGATAATGCAACTTTGTATTGTCTCGAAATTGATAGCATTATTATGCACAGTGTAATAGGCCACTACTTTTAGATGACTACCATTTTGAGAGACACTGAGGAACAAACGTGGGAGTATGTTAAATGTGTGCAAGTCATCAGTCTCAGGTACCTTAACTTTTTAAGTCAAATGATTCTGTTGAAAATTTCAAGCAAATCGAGTTGAGTACACACTTAAGTCAAGCTGCTACATTAAGCAAGTGGTGAGTCATGTCAAGTCATACAATTTTGCTCAGTCCCAACATATGTTGCAGTGATGCAACATAAACAAAAAAAATGTTTCAAAAACAAAACAAATAGCTGCTGGCATGTTAACTCTTTGACTGCCAGACGTTTTCAGAAAAGGGATGCCGTGGGTGCCAGCCGATTTAAGCATTTTTGACAAATCTTTCAAGGTCCACAGACAATTATGTGTTTGGACTATGGAAACACACATACTACCAAATGAAAGATTCGACTCTCATCTTTCATCAGAAAAAAAAGTTTGTTTTTACCTTATTTCGTTTTTCAGTAATCAACAATAGAAAATGGTTAGTTTCACCTCTGTTTTGAAACAAACGTCTTTTAACGTCTTTGGCACTCCTCCATAGGATTTTACTAAACGTTATTTAACGTTTTTGGCAGTCAAAGAGTTAAAAATTCAGATTTTAACTGTGACTATATAAGACCTGTCAAGTCTACACGACTTCCAAGTGAAGTCGAGTACCAAATCCTAAAATTGTCGACTTAAGTCAAATCACCCACCTAAGGAACATTTCAGTGACGCTTATATTCTAGAAAGGGGTGCAAATAAGCGGTGCACCGGTATGCAAGAGCCCTGCAAATGAAGTATTTTGCGCACTAGAATAATGTAGCTCAGTCAGTTAACTTGACTGCAATCAGGCTATGTAGCCTCAATTCTTATACTTATTGCTGCACTTCTTATTCATTTAATTTTAATTTTATCTCTTTCTATTCTGTTGTTTTCTCTTTACTGTAATAAAGGTATATTGTATCGTATCGTATCGTAATTCACAGTTAAGTCCGCTGCCACACCGACTCCTTCCGAGAGCCAACTTAGTAAAATAAAAAGTAGCTAGCTACAGTCGTACTTTTTTTGCGTTTTTTTTAATTTGAAGTTGACGCTTACAGCTCGTTGCGTAGCCAATGAGCAACCGTTGTTGTGGCAGCTGGCTTGACTAGCTAGGCCTAGCTCCACTAATGACTACATTCCACGTGAAACGGTGGCCAAATGGATCGCTCTCTGAGAGAAGCGTGCTAAGCTAGCAGCTAACTTAGGACACTGGATCGCTGCCTAAGAGAAGTGTGCTAAGCTAGCAGCTAGCTTAGGACACTGGATCGCTGCCTGAGAGAAGTGTGCTAAGCTAGCAGCTAGCTTAGGACACTGGATCGCTGCCTGAGAGAAGTGTGCTAAGCTAGAAGCTAGCTTAGGACACTGGATCGCGGCCTGAGAGAAGTGTGCTAAGCTAGCAGCTAGCTGAACACAAGGTTTCATACTGCAAGTCAGAGGTGGACAATTAATTTTTCGACTCGGACATGCCAACTCCATTTTGTTAAAATTTTAAATTAATATATATTTTTTTATGAAACATTAAATTGTATTGTTTTAATAAGCTATGTAGCCCTGGTATAATCGTGTTGTAGTTTGAAAATAAAAAGTGATATCAAAAAAACAAAAACTGAAAAAGGTTTAAACAGTTATAATAAAATAAGATATCTACACATATTGCCCAGGTGTGCAGTAAGGTACATTGTAGTGTGTTTTTGTGATTATAACATCACCGATGCTATGATACGGCTCAGTGAGACTAGGTAGCAGCAATGGTTATTTTAGCGTTATTCATTGACTTTTGAGGTGCATACAACCAACAGCGAGGAGCTTAGTTTAGCTCGGCTGTACATTTTTGCGACATGGCATTTCTTGGTATCATATCATAGATGGTATGATATGACACCACTGTCGGATGATTCACATGACCGCGGCCCGTCACACGCATTAGGCCGCAAATCAATGCCGCTCGACTGTCACATCTTTGCACATGACACGTTAGGAGACTTTGTTGACGGAGGCAGTCAGTCACTGCTAAACCTCTGTCTCCTTGAAGACTTCCCCCCTCCTTCCCGTCTTCCTCCTCCACCTCGCCCCCGGCTCTTCCTACCCCGGCGTGCTGGCAGCCGGCCCGGATGCATCGCCGGTCGTCACTTGTCAGCGGAACGACGCGACACGTCGCTCCGATTCGCGGCGCATGTCGTTGAAAGCGACTCCCCCTCCCTCTGCCTACCGAGAAAATTGGATGCCGACTAACGTGACCGGAGGTAAAGAACGTAAACAGAAACATTTTGGGTCTGCTGTTTTACCTCCGTCACGTCAGAAGTAGAAGAAGAAACTTTAGGTTGTCAAGGTCAAAGAAGAGATCTCTGGCTAATTCAATTAAAGACGGGCAAGGAAGGCTGTGGAAAATCCAGACAATCAGTTGACAGGTGGATAAAGAGGAGAAAAATACCCACCAGAGATTGGTGAAGATAACTCTCTGCTGTCTCCTATTCTTCTTTCCTTTTGTGAAGCTTTGATTTGGAAGGCAATACTGAGGATGTCTCATCCGAAAAGGCCGAGTTGCTCAGCTGCAATGAGGCAGAGCAGTTGTGCAGAGGAAGAGATAAGGGAAGATGGCAGACGTCCATTGTCCTCCTCTCACTTCAGGTCACATCATTAAGGTCTAGTTCAGAGTGTAAAAAAAGGGAATGAATCATAGAGGAAAATGTTATAAATTCAGGAAGTCCTCGTTTCAGCACTATTGTTGGCCTATTAGCACACCAAAATCATTTGAGGTAATTCACTTCAAATCAGTCCGCTGTTTGGCCCGGTTCAAAATGAACCTTGCAATAAATTTTGTTCATTTGCTGTGACGTATTCTTTGCGAGCAATGTCACTCTTTGGCGGCGGAAAGCCATTCAAAATGGTGAAGGACTCTGGTTGGTGGCCTGGTGGGTGGTGTCTGGTCGGTGCTGGATTTCACTTTCCTTTCTTTTCTTTGGTCCTTCCTCGGGTCTCCCGACAGATAACATCTTCTGCTATAACAAAGACATTTGTGGTATGCTCTAATATGAGTTACTTTTCATTTGGTCATGATACAATTATTTGTTCATGAAATTTGAACTCTTCAACATTATTTATGTGTTAACTTAGTAATCACATTAGTTAGATATGATGATATTCTCAGTGATAGTTTTTAAAAGCAAAGGCAGTCCAATGTTTTTGAATGTGACTGATTTTGAGTTGACTAAAACTGCCATTTTATATGGGATAGTTCAATATACATTGAAAATTTATGCTGTTGTTTTGTCTATTTCTTTGTCATGTGAGTGCATTGAAAGTACTTAAAAACACGGAAAACCCATGAGCTCCGGGCCTTGTCCCCCCACCAGGGCACTGCCCTGGACCTAGCTGGGTGCCGGCGGCCCCTAGACCCCCGGCTAAATTTTCAGATAATTTCACTTTGGTCAAATCACATCCCTGTAATGAATACACACACACATGCACATACACATACTCGCCCACATACAAAAAAAAAAAGAGAGCAATGATGATGACATGTCAAATCGGTAAAATTACCGAATGAACAATACTGAGCTCTCCAGAGGGAAAAAAATAATAAAAAAGGAAATCCATTCAAAATGGAACATGGGAGAGACGATAGTTTGTTTCCTTCAGCATTAAATTCAGTTTTAAAAGAGGTGAATATTAAGTAGGAAGTACCCAAAAAGACATAACTTCCGCTCTTCGCTGATTGGTTCTTTCCACTGTCTGTTTGGTTAGGTTTGCAGTGCCTCAGAAATGCGCTTGATGTCCACTGTGTCCAGATTCACTCGCTGGTACAGCCATAGATATCTATACAGACCTAGATATATCATCCACGCTGCTGGCCAATGCAATCGAACATCCGCACGGGGCGGCCATCTTGCCACAGTCACCTCGCTCCGCCTCTCTCATTCATTATTATATGTTTTGAACGTACGTGTTCTTTTAAATAACTCAAAATAGTGGTTTACCAAGAATCCACTGGTTATCGAGCAGTTTAGTTTATAACCATGATTATTATACTACATACTTGTTAATAATTAGTAATCCATGTAGTTAATAAATATCCATCTAGAATTGTTACTACTTTATTAAAGTTTGTGTTTGAGTTTGTTTGTTCAGATCACCCGCCTTCGCTCCCAGTCAATACAATAGACCAGACTGCTTGCCTGCGACAAGATGGCCCCGTGCAGACGTTGGATTCTGCGCCGTAAGACATCTAGTCTTTATAGATATCTATAGGTGCAGCTGTGTGAGTCGCGTTGGCGCCCCTTGTGGTCAACTGTCTGCAACACAACAACAAACAACTGAGCGCAGCCTGACATCTCAGCTAACGACAGCTTCGAGGCAGAAATTTTAGTCGACCTATTTTTAAAGTCGACTCATCCAACTTAGTTGACTTTTTTTCCCCAGCCTTAAATTTTAGAATGAGGCTGTAACATAACAAAATGTAGAATCGAATACTTTGCGGACGCAGTTGTTTTTTTTCTTTGGAAATCCAAGAAAAATCACATTTTTACTAGGTCACTGCTTTGTAAAATTGCCAGGTGTCAAAACGCTCATGTTAAATGGCTTAACTCAACTCCAAAAAAAAAAAGAAGAAGAAAAAAATAAGAAGCCTTCAACGGTTTGGTGGCCCACAGCCAGGCCTCATGCAAGTGTTGCAACACTCCTGTCAACCTGACAAATTGCCATGGATTCCTCGAGTGTAGCGTTTAAAACCGTCTTGTAAAAATAAATAAATAAAAGATTCTATTTTTGCTGTCACGTTGTTTCTTTTTTTTTTTTTTTCTCCATCTGAGCTACCATTGAAATTGCCGACTTGTCTGGTGTCTCCTTCCATGTTACGGAGATGACGTGATCGTGTCGGGAGCGGTGAATAGCGCCGATATCATGTGGTCTCTTTTGGCTCGGCTGCTGTCACGAGTCGTCGCTGTTTGTTCCGTCACATGCACGTCTAAGCGGCTCTGTCGTGGTCACAGCCAGTAATTAGCCATGGGTCCGACCGCCCCAAAGCATTTGTGTTTGTGCATGTCAGCAATGAAGGAACTCAAGGTTAATGATATGTACTTTGCGTGTGTGTGTGTGTGTGTGTGTGTGTGTGAGTAAGAGAACCTAAAGGAATTTTCACACTTTATTTGTGAAAGCTCAATTAGATTGATTGAGTTCAAGTAAATACAAGGACAGTTTCACTGATACCAATACAGACTTGACTTAATACTGTTTCCCTTTAACTCTTTGACTGCCAGACGTTTTCAGAAAAGGGATGCCGTGGGTGCCAGCCGATTTAAGCATTTTGACTGATCTTTTGACTGATCTTTCAAGGTCCACAGAAAATGTTGTGTTTGGACTATGGAAACACACATACTACCAAATGAAAGATTGGACTTTCATCAGAAAAAAAGTTTGTTTCTACCTTATTCCGTTTTTGAGTAATCAACAATAGAAAATGGTTAGTTTCACCTCTGTTTTGAAACAAACGTCTTTTAACGTCTTTGGCACTCCTCCATAGGATTTTACTAAACGTTATTTAACGTTTTTGGCAGGCAAAGAGTTAATAGTCAAAGGATATACAGTATATGGCGTTGTGAATTTTCACCACAAGTGTTTTTGTGATCCGATATCAAGTAAATACGAGGACATTATCGCTGATACCAATACTTTTTAATAATCGTTTCCCCTCATAGTAAAATGAAATTTGGTCCAATCCTGAGGTACAACATGAATCATTCCAATGCTTGATTGAATAATTCAGGGATGTGATTTTTCAGCTAATTTGCGGAATTCCGCTTTTTTTGCCCCCCCCCAAAAAAAAAAATCGATTTTTTTTTTTATTTATTTATTTTTATTTATTTATTTTTTTTAATTTTTTTTTTAGTAGTAGTAGTTCATTGTGTATGCACATGACTCCGACAGATAACATCTTCTGCTATAACAAAGACATTTGTGGTATGCTCTAATATGAGTTACTTTTCATTTGGTCATGATATAATTATTTGTTCATGCTTACCCCCCCCCCCCCCCTTTCCCCACTGGGCACTGCCCTGGACCTAGCTGGGTGCCAGCGGCCCCCAGACCCCCGGCTAAATTTTCAGATAATTTCACTTTGGTCAAATCACATCCCTGATAATTTGATGTGTTTACATGGGTTTTGTATCAACGTCATTCATGTCCTCGATGTTCCGATATATGACAGCGGCTCACTTTGGGAGTGTGAAAGAGCACTTTGGCAGCCCTCCTTCATTCCGTGATTGATTCGCCGCCCCCGGCCAAATTGATAGAAGCCCTGCCGGCCTCTAAGACGGTCAAGCAGGAGATCTCGGAGTGACGCCTAACCGGATGAGACACATTTCTTCAAATGTATGATTATTATTATGAGCGGCGTGACCTTTGCAGCCGCGTTTTTTTCCACAGATATGAAGGATTAGATTTGACAGACGCAAGGTTGCCCACAAGCACTACGGATCAATTTGGATTTAAAAGTTTTGAAGTGTTGTAGGGCAGCAGGAATTTATTTTTTGACAATTTTGATTGTTGTCATGATCAATCAATAAATTTATGGGGTGTAATTGTTACATCTTTAAGACCTAATTAATACGCAAGAGTACCACAAATTAGTTGCCGTCCATTTAAGACAAATAACCGCCTCCCTCTCTTTTTCATAGGGCGAAAAATGTGTAGTAATTGTTATCACCTCAGTACACACAAGGACATTAAAAGCTGAGCTTATTTGAATTTAGTCGCTAACCAATGTAGCAGCATGTAAACTCAAGTGTGGAGCACGAAAAGACGATCTTACATTACGTTGAGACAATTGGCATCCCAGTAGACACTCACAAGGAGCCTCTCCGCATTGTTGTGCACATGCATTTGAAATCTAATCTCTGTTACCCACCAAAACAGTGGCACCTATTGAAGCATGTGTAACAACATTTCATGAACCATTTCCCTGTGTGAGCATAAAACATAATTTTATGTTCTGCAGCGATGATTTTTAGCGTGCTTGTAAACTCTGACGTGGTTGCTCTGCAATGTTGTTCACGCCCATATGTGAAACTTGAACTCTGTTGCTAATCAAAACAGCAGCACTTAATGAAGCATCTCCGTGTGGATTCTTAGAGATGATGATTTGCATCCAAGAAGACTCTGGTGTGTGGTCACTCCGCAATGTTGTGTATATCCAGGTTAAAAAATTTAAATCTCTCTGCTAACCAAAAAGGCAACATTTACTGCATCTTGTAAAATCTGAAGTATTTTTACGCATTAAAAAGCATATTTCCCCACGCAAGCATATAACTAATCAAAGGTTATGCGGGAAGGGCGATTGGTGTGGTTACAAATGTTAAAAAAAGAACTCTGTTGCTAGCCAAAACAGCAGCACCAACCGAAGCATAAATAGTAACGTGCACTTTTGCAAGTTGCAAACAAGATTTTTTGTTGCAAATATTCAAGATGAGTTTGTTATCTGGAGACGACGATTACCGTTTCGTTCACTCTAACATGATTTGCAGAGTTTTTAAGGTGTTGCGTAAATGTAAGTGTACTTTGGGTCACCTGAAAATAAAAGTCATTTGCTGATTCTGTTGGCACTTTTTAAACCACATTGTAAATCCAGCCACTCTGATGTGCAAGGATTTGATAGGATGCTTAAATGAGAAAATAGGTCAGCATTCGTTGAACAATAATTGGATTTAAAAATTAATACTATTAATGCGACTCGGGGAATTCTATTCTTTGGTGTGATTTATTCATGCCACTTCACTGTCTGAGAGGTCTTAATTGCGCTATGCTACTTTGTCAGGGAACAGATAGATAGATATATGGACCCGATTGAAGCTGTTGTCAAGAGTTGAGCATAGTGAGTCCATTTGAAAGGCTTTCAACGTTGAACCCGCTTTCAACGTTGAACCCACCAAGATGAAGCCTTCAGATGATTTATGGCACTTTAGCGCAAGAAACAAAGCGCTCCTGACATGTTTGAAGTGGGCAGGTGAGCACCCTAAGACGGCGCTTTTTTGAGCGTGTGCTCTCGCCAGGATTGAAATCTCTTCAGCTGCATCTGTCATTTGCTACCCTTTCACCCCAGCTTGCACCTGTCTCTGCATGTTGGCTCTCTCGACCAATTAGAATAGAATAGACATGAAAATGGAATTGAAAAAAACCCTGTTTGTACCGCACTAGGGTAAATTTTGATTTGACAAAATGACAGCACATCCATTACAAAATTGAAAACAGCATTGTCTGCAACAAAAAAAACATATATTTTTTTATTATCAATAAATACTCTATAATCGGTCAAAAACAAACACAAGAGGGTAAAGCTACCGATAGCAACATTAGCATTTCACCCGCCGTTTGTGGCGCCGCTCAAGCGGAATTCAAAGAAGTGTTGATTTAGTGGAGCTTGGGAGGATTGAGGTGCCTTACACTGAAGGGTCATTGACTTTCGGGTCTGGATGATACCCTTTCACCCCAGCTTGGATCTATCTCTGCATGTTGGCTCTCTCGACCAATTAGAATAGAATAGACATGAAAATGGAATTGAAAAAAACCCTGTTTGTACCGCACTAGGGTAAATTTTGATTTGACAAAATGACAGCACATCCATTACAAAATTGAAAACAGCATTGTCTGCAACAAAAAAAACATATATTTTTTTATTATCAATAAATACTCTATAATCGGTCAAAAACAAACACAAGAGGGTAAAGCTACCGATAGCAACATTAGCATTTCACCCGCCGTTTGTGGCGCCGCTCAAGCGGAATTCAAAGAAGTGTTGATTTAGTGGAGCTTGGGAGGATTGAGGTGCCTTACACTGAAGGGTCATTGACTTTCGGGTCTGGATGATACCCTTTCACCCCAGCTTGGATCTATCTCTGCATGTTGGCTCTCTCGACCAATTAGAATAGAATAGACATGAAAATGGAATTGAAAAAAACCCTGTTTGTACCGCACTAGGGTAAATTTTGATTTGACAAAATGACAGCACATCCATTACAAAATTGAAAACAGCATTGTCTGCAACAAAAAAAACATATATTTTTTTATTATCAATAAATACTCTATAATCGGTCAAAAACAAACACAAGAGGGTAAAGCTACCGATAGCAACATTAGCATTTCACCCGCCGTTTGTGGCGCCGCTCAAGCGGAATTCAAAGAAGTGTTGATTTAGTGGAGCTTGGGAGGATTGAGGTGCCTTACACTGAAGGGTCATTGACTTTCGGGTCTGGATGATACCCTTTCACCCCAGCTTGGATCTATCTCTGCATGTTGGCTCTCTCGACCAATTAGAATAGAATAAACATGAAAATGGAATTGAAAAAATCTCTGTTTGTACCGCACTAGGGTAAATTTGGATTTGACAAAATGACAGCACATCCATTACAAAATTGAAAACAGCATTGTCTGCAACAAAAAAAACATATTTTTTTATTATCAATAAATACTCTATAATCGGTCAAAAACAAACACAAGAGGGTAAAGCTACCGATAGCAACATTAGCATTTCACCCGCCGTTTGTGGCGCCGCTCAAGCGGAATTCAAAGAAGTGTTGATTTAGTGGAGCTTGGGAGGATTGAGGTGCCTTACACTGAAGGGTCATTGACTTTCGGGTCTGGATGATACCCTTTCACCCCAGCTTGGACCTATCTCTGCATGTTGGCTCTCTCGACCAATTAGAATAGAATAAACATGAAAATGGAATTGAAAAAATCCCTGTTTGTACCGCACTAGGGTAAATTTGGATTTGACAAAATGACAGCACATCCATTACAAAATTGAAAACAGCATTGTCTGCAACAAAAAAAACATATTTTTTTATTATCAATAAATACTCTATAATCGGTCAAAAACAAACACAAGAGGGTAAAGCTACCGATAGCAACATTAGCATTTCACCCGCCGTTGTGGCGCCGCTCAAGCGGAATTCAAAGAAGTGTTGATTTAGTGGAGCTTGGGAGGATTGAGGTGCCTTACACTGAAGGGTCATTGACTTTCGGGTCTGGATGATACCCTTTCACCCCAGCTTGGACCTATCTCTGCATGTTGGCTCTCTCGACCAATTAGAATAGAATAAACATGAAAATGGAATTGAAAAAATCCCTGTTTGTACCGCACTAGGGTAAATTTTGATTTGACAAAATGACAGCACATCCATTACAAAATTGAAAACAGCATTGTCTGCAGCAAAAAAAAAACATTAATTTTTTTATTATCAATAAATACTCTATAATCAGTCAAAAACAAACACAAGAGGGTAAAGCTACCGATAGCAACTTTAGCATTTCACCCGCCGTTTGTGGCGCCGCTCAAGCGGAATTCAAAGAAGTGTTGATTTAGTGGAGCTTGGGAGGATTGAGGTGCCTTACACTGAAGGGTCATTGACTTTCGGGTCTGGATGATACCCTTTCACCCCAGCTTGGACCTATCTCTGCATGTTGGCTCTCTCGACCAATTAGAATAGAATAAACATGAAAATGGAATTGAAAAAATCCCTGTTTGTACCGCACTAGGGTAAATTTGGATTTGACAAAATGACAGCACATCCATTACAAAATTGAAAACAGCATTGTCTGCAACAAAAAAAACATATTTTTTTATTATCAATAAATACTCTATAATCGGTCAAAAACAAACACAAGAGGGTAAAGCTACCGATAGCAACATTAGCATTTCACCCGCCGTTGTGGCGCCGCTCAAGCGGAATTCAAAGAAGTGTTGATTTAGTGGAGCTTGGGAGGATTGAGGTGCCTTACACTGAAGGGTCATTGACTTTCGGGTCTGGATGATACCCTTTCACCCCAGCTTGGACCTATCTCTGCATTTTGGCTCTCTCGACCAATTAGAATAGAATAGACATGAAAATGGAATTGAAAAAAAACCCCTGTTTGTACCGCACTAGGGTAAATTTTGATTTGACAAAATGACAGCACATCCATTACAAAATTGAAAACAGCATTGTCTGCAGCAAAAAAAAAACATTAATTTTTTTATTATCAATAAATACTCTATAATCAGTCAAAAACAAACACAAGAGGGTAAAGCTACCGATAGCAACTTTAGCATTTCACCCGCCGTTTGTGGCGCCGCTCAAGCGGAATTCAAAGAAGTGTTGATTTAGTGAAGCTTGGGAGGGTTGAGGTGCCTTACACTGAAGGGTCATTGACTTTCGGGTCTGGATGATACCCTTTCACCCCAAAAAAACATATATATTTGTTTAAATCAATAAATAGTCTGTAATTGGTCTAAAATCAAAAACTAACATCAGCAATGCTATTGGCAGTGGAGTGATACAAAAAGTAATGACTTTAGATGTAATGGTGAAAAGGATTGGAAGCTCATCAGGTCTGCGAGATGAAAGCTAGCTGGTGAGAGAAATGCTGGCATAACAATGACCTATGCTAACATTATCATTAATGCTAACATTAACATTTATTTGACAAAAAAGAGGTTATTGAACAATCACTACAGTGTCTTTTCACTGTTACATGAGGGCATTTGGTAAATTTATTAACAACTGACTTGAGGGTTTAAGGCTGATCGTCAGCTACCGTTAGCGAGTGCCTATTCAGATGGATGTGCTTGTATTATATTTGAGGATAGATTCTCATATTTTGCGATCTACCTGGCTAACTTTTAGGAAATTATCGCCTATGGGTGCACAGATCAATTTTCTGGTCGATCATTGATGCCCAATCTCGAAAAAGTCTGACCTGCTGATCCTGTTTTTTTCCCCCCATAACAAGCAGCATACGCCTTTCATGTTCCATTCTAGTTTTTTTTTTTTTTTTAAACATTGAACAAAACCTGTGAAACAGTACAAATGGCTTGTTGTAAATGCACTCGAAGTAGTTCTCTCAAATAAAAAAGGACAAGCCTATTAATCATCTCATCAGATGAGGACAGTGGCTGACTTTTTCAGACATCTGAGGAGGGAGATGAGATCGGCGGACAAAATGGGTTTTATTTGAGGACTCGGCCGATTATTGATTCCCTAAAATGAAGGAAATCGGGGTCGATCTCGATCTTGATTGATCAGTTGGTGCGCCCCTACTGATGTGTTCGGAACAAAAGCAGCAAGGATCGCTAGTAAAATTAACTATCACCAGTGGCGTAACAATAACACATGAATAAATAATAAATACAAGGTTGTTTACAAGCTATTGAGGGCAACGTTGGTTGTAAAGTCAATTAAAGACAATAACCGAGGACATAAACGCAGATTGTTGGTATTTCTGCTATTTCCAGAAGATCATACGATAACCCAGATTCTCCCCCTCAAGAGGAATTGTTGTCGTTTTCTAATTAGCCTCGCCGTTTCTACTTCTTTGACTTTCAACCTTGAATCTTTCCCCCCCTAGCTACATAACTATAAGCGATTGTTCCACAAAACAAAAGAATCCTCTTGTTTATTCCATGATCAAACGTGGTAATTCCTTCCTTTTTGCGTGAACTCCTCCCTGCGGACTAATTTCCTGCTATTGTTACAATCTTGTCTGACAAATTAGACACTGGGAACGACACAGAGTGGAAGAAAAGAAAAGGGGAAAGGAGGGGGGACAAGAGGGTAAAGCTACCGATAGCAACATTAGCATTTCACCCGCCGTTTGTGGCGCCGCTCAAGCGTAATTCAAAGAAGTGTTGATTTAGTGGAGCTTGGGAGGATTGAGGTGCCTTACACTGGAGGGTCATTGACTTTCGGGTCTGGATGTTGTTGTCTATCGGAGTGAGTCGGGGGTGGGAGGGGGGGTTTAGCACAGAGCTCTTTCTTCTTCCGTCTTCTTGAGATCTCCCAGTCCGGGATCTATTATTCACCAGAAACCAGTTTTCTTTCTCTCCTCCTCTTTCTTCTTCCCAGCATTGATTGATGCCAGGCTGCACCTGCATCAAATGTAAAAGTGGAGGAAGTTTCGGTTGCTCGCAGCCTCCGAGTATTGAGCTTAGCGCTGTTGGGAATCGATGCCGGAGGCTAATTTTGGTGTAAACCATCTCCATGTCTGCTTTCAGTGGACAGCGGGACATTCTCGCATGATTGGCTTGACGGGTTTTTAGCAATATGTCCAATACACGTCCTGAGATCATCACGGCTACGATTCTTTTAACTACTGTGACAAATTAGCATGGTTGAGCAAGTTACTTCCAGAATTTAATTAGCACTGTATATTGATTTAGCATGGTGAGGTAATGGTTAGCACGTCTCCCTCACAATTCCGAGATTTGGGGTTTGGTTTCTTCGGTTCCTCTGCCTTCCTCTCACGTTCCAAAATTTTGGGTTCCTTGAAGACTAAAAAGTCGTTTCTCAATGTCAAAAATGCAGAATACGGTCTTCCTAAGAGCGTACTTGAGAGCATATTTTCTATGAAGGCAAGTCTCTTCTTATGTTTTTCTTTTTTTTCTCCATTTAAGAAACTCAGGGTGCTCCTTTGACTGGGGAAATAGCCCTTTTAGGGATCAATAAAGTCTTGTTTCCCTCTGCTTTGCTATTGCTAGCTTCTCCCGCTAGCTGCTCTTGTTCGCCACTCCGGCTAGTTCTTGCTCGCTCGCTCACTCCAAATAATAATTGGTAGCAACTGGTGGTAGTGCGCGTGCTTCAAAATCGTTCCATTATATTGGTTCACCACTAAATGGCACTAAATAATACATACTGCCACTTTATTGCTATCATATAATGGATAATGCCTTAGATCGGCTAACGATTAGCATCGATAAAGGCGTAACTGTGTGGAGCAACACATGTAGACAGACTATCACAATACTAATAAGCATAGTTTCTCAGTGAAAACAGATGTTTTTTTATTTTTATACCTTAGTTATTGAGAGTACAGTTTTTTTTAGTTACGAGCATAATAATGGAACAAATTAAGCTTATATCTCAAGGCACCATTATCATTGTTGATGTTCAGATGATTTGGAAATCTTCTACTTATACCACTAGTTAAAAAAAAAAAGTTTTTTATGGAGCTGTCATGTGGAAAAGAAGAGCCACCGTCTTCGCTGCACTTTTCAGCCGGGAGAAAAAACCCCGCAATGAACACATTCATGTTGGCGCTGCTGTTAGCCCCACTCACAGGCACACTCTAAAAAATAAGTTAAGTGAATATGAGTTTTGATGTATAAAGTGTGTGGCAGAGATAAAACTATTAAAATATATTTTTTACAATTTCTCTTTTTACGTGGATTTTCGTGTATTGCAGGCAATTTTTTCGGTGGATGTTCACTATATATCTAATTCTATCCGATTTTATTTTTAACAATATTGGAAGAGGCTGCGAGTATCAATTTTAAATCCTTTTTTTTTGCCTCTGGGGAGAAAAAATATGGTGATCAGCACTGCTTCGATCTTCCTGGTAAATATCATTGCCGCAAGACCTCCTTCAAGACCCCCGCCAATTCTGCCAATTAGCGTCCTTCCAACCCGTCCAACCTGCCAAGGAAAGCATTCGGGTCCGCCGGTCGGCCCGATCCACCTCCAAGTCGACACTTGTTTTAACAAACATCTCGTCTGCTGCCGGCGGCCCCCGAAGACCGAGAGCGAGAGGCAATCTCGGGTAATTTAAAACCAATGTCGACTATCTCCTTCTACCGCGGCCAGCGTGGAGCTGCGGAATCCTGCGGCTTAAGCCCCTTAGGGACTGATAGGCCTTTTCACTCCGGCCCTATTTCACTTATCTATCGGCAGCTCCTGCCAAGAGCCATCTCTGCACTGAATTGCATGTATATATATTATCTGTTTGGGGACTTTGAACTGCGGGAGGGGATTTAGACAATCAATCTCAATATCATTATCAATCACGTCTCGCTGTTCGCCGCATCGATTCCGCGGGAAATAAAGAAGTCGGCAGTCAACGTTTCCACGGGTAATCTGCCGAGCTCAGCGGCCTGCTCGGCGGCGGCGGTTTTGCAAAACAAAGCGATCTGGGATGTTCAGAAGTATGCTGTGGAAATTCATTACCGTGAAGAAAGCCCTTCAGCCTTATGTTGTGCACGTCAAAATGGCGGCGATCAACTTGATGAATGTGCTTTACACTCGCGCAACACATCACACGCAGCCTTCGACGGACGCTGACAATGACAGGCAGCCTTCTACTCGGATATGCACCCGTTTTGACGGATACCCCCCACCCTACCCCCCCAAGTAGGGCGAATCGTTCTCTACCACTGAACCTGTCAAGAAACTGCTTCAAATTCATCTCCGTTCCGTACCAATTAAGACAAATATGGAGTTTGGACGAATTCTATTTACTTAGTGTGATGCTTCTTGGCGTCCTGCGGCGGTAATTGCAAATATGATGCTAATTAGTTCTTCCTGGAGTCCCGCATTGAGTGATGGCTCATCGAGGTTTTCAAAAAAAAAAGAAAAAAGTTGGCATATCAAATGGAAAGAGATCGGATCCAATTCATTTGAATGCGGACTGCAGGCTTCTGTGCATGACAAGAAATGAAGCTGCTTGACAGTGGCTTTGTCCTTTGTCCAACCAGCATCCATATTTTGCTTTTTTCCTATCAAGATTGCAATATTGCACCACTATCGCAGTTTTTATACAAAATGTTAGTGATAGACAGATATGTCTTTTTCAGGGCTAATACCAATTAGTAGTCTCGAAAGCTGATAACCAATGTTTGTAGCCGATATTCATTTGCACTAAAAGAGAATATGAATGAATATGAATGTCAAAATAAAAAAAAATCGAATTTGTTGAAAACACATCAAGAATGTTTGTTAACAGTTGTTAATTTTTTTTATTTTCATTTTAAACAAATGGGCTGACTGATTATTTCAGTATTCGAATAATCTGTGGATTATTTAAAAAAAAAAAATTTGATTATCCATGATCCGATCCGAACCGTGACTTTTGTGATCCGTTGCACCACTAATATCGGTCTTTGGTGGAATTGTATGTACTAGTGGTATCGGTATGGGCAACTACTCAAGTGTTGAGTACTCACACTAGTATCGGTTTGGAAAAAAAGTGGTATCGAACATCCTGTTTACAAGTTTAAAATCTCATCACATTTTTCGAGCCTGACTCGGGAGGGGGGAGTTTTAAAAATGTCCACGATAACTTTGGTTTGTTCTCAAAACTTTCAATAGTGACTTTAGAGGATGTATAAATGATGTCTGTGGTGACTTTTTATCGGTCATAATTTTCCCGAGCATTAAGAAGGTATTGTCTGAGTTGGGATTGATTTAAATAAAAAAATAAAGAAAAAAATAAAGAAACAGTTTTTAAGCTACAAAGCTACACTGTCTTTTTCAGTACCTCATGTACAAAATTCGCACAAAAGGTGTTCAAAAAAAAAAATCCATCATTGGAATGTCTTTCATGTTTGTCCTCCACAAAGCTCCCCTTCAGTCACTCACCGGCATTTAGAAGACGGCGTGTGCGAGGTGCAGCGTGCCGCAGCGCAGCACCAAACTTTCACGTTACAGGTGCTGGAACAAAAGGCCTTTTAAGTCTGACTTGGGGGTGGAAATCTTTAGGAGAAATTGGCGGCGGCGCGAAGGGGTTGACGTATTGATTGTGGCCTCTGGCTCCGTCCAGGGAAAAAGATGGATAGATTTCTTTGAAATGTACTCGCTGTGAGAATATAAAAGACTGTTGCGCGTTGTCGCTTAGGTATGAATTGTTTAGCGGCACATCCAGCAGGTCCGTTTTTTTTGTGTGTGTGTGTGTGTGGCTGCGATGGCGCACAACGGCGACGATATCAACCACCTGCTGGGAGACGTGGCATTCTGATGCCATTGATTGATGCCTTCATTTGCATGCGAGGCGTCTACTACACCCCATTTTCACTGATGGATTGGGGCCACCGCAAAGCCGGTGTCATTTCCAGGTGACAAGATCGAGAAAGACAGATCAATAAGGAGTACGGGTAATTTTCTTGATACTGACCCTTAATGGTACCAATCGAAAGCACTGCCAGTGATGTATTGCTTGTTGTTCAGTATTAAATAGGGCCAAAATGCATCTCATGGCTAATGGCTGCGAAGCCCATTTGAAATCATTTGCTAACCAAAACAGTAGCACCTACCAAGGCGCGAAGGCAATCTTTTTGTTGTATTTAAAATGTGAATCGTGTGCGGTTGAGTAGATAAATGCCCCTCCTCTGCCTTTTTATGAGGAAATATTTCTCCGCATTGTTTAAAAAAAAAAAAAAAAAAGTCTAAATAAAGCCCTCGTTCCTTTTTTTGTTTTTTTGTTTTTTTCTGGAGAGCTCAGTATTGTTCATTCGGTAATTTTACCGATTTGACATGTCATCATCATTGCTCCCTTCTTTTTTTTTTTGTGTGCGTATTCATTAGTTCACCTAAAACCTATTAAAAAATCCCATACCGGAAGCCCTTGTTCCTAATAGACGCCTCCTCCCTGATAGACGCCTGCTGTCATCTCTAGTTGAGCGAATGTCCTAGGCCACTATATGAGAATACGGTAATGCTGTTACATTTATTTCTAAAAAAAATTCCAGCAGTCCCTAGCAGACACCCCTCTCCTAAAAGTTGCCTCCCCCATCTGAATAAATAAATTATCCTTGGCCACGATATGAGGAAATCTTGTTTAATATTTTAAAAAGGCATTTGTACAAATATGACCTTGGTACTTTCGTCCAATATGATATTTGATGACCTCATAAACAAGGAATATTTGATACCTTTTTTCCCCCCCCCGACCAATACCAGTACGAGTACTCAACTCTTGTGTAGTCACCAATTCTGATACCAAGTACCAAAACCACTAGTTCTTTTCTTACATAACATTCCCTCTCTCCCTCAAAAAAACAAACCAACTGTGACAGATAATTTTAAACCAATATATCCCATTATAGCATTTTTTTCTTTAAAATTGTATTAAAATGAAAATGAGCTATTTATCAAATTTCCAATTTGTAGTTCCTGATCATAGAACATCATTCAACAATCACACAGTTGTCATAGCGATTCATACGATAAACCCATTAGAAGGGAATTTAACTGTTAAATTCCTTCCTATTTACATTGAATACTGTTGAACAGTCAACCTAAATAGCATTTTTAGCATTAGCGATTGATGTACATGTCAGCTGTTACTTAGCCCCTCCCCCCCACCCCTTTGACGAAGATTGACTAATGATGAAATTTGGTGAAATTAATTGGATATTATATAGCGTCCTGTAGGGCTGCTCGATTATGAAGAAAATATTAATCACGATCATTTTGGTAATAATTGAAATCACGATTAGGACGATCATTTATGTTTTGGTATAAAACAAGAAAATGTTTAAACGTAAAAAATATTAAGACAAGTAAAAATTAGTATTAATACTTTTTTTGACGATTATGCTGATTTTTTGTAATTGTGCCGTGTTATTGAAATTGTAATTGAATTTTGATTAATTGCACAGCCCTAGCGTTTTAATTACAGGGATGTGATTTTTCCGCTAATTCGCGTAATTCCGCTTTTTTTTTATCTCCCCCCCCCAAAAAAAAAACGATTTATTTTTTTATTTTTTTAGTAGTTCATTGTGTATGCACATGACTCCGACAGATAACATCTTCTGCTATAACAAAGACATTTGTGGTATGCTCTAATATGAGTTACTTTTCATTTGGTCATGATACAATTATTTGTTCATGAAATTTGAACTCTTCAACATTATTTACAGTATGTGTTAACTTAGTAATCACATTAGTTAGATATGATGATATTCTCAGTGATAGTTTTTAAAAGCAAAGGCAGTCCAATGTTTTTGAATGTGACTGATTTTGAGTTGACTAAAACTGCCATTTTATATGGGATAGTTCAATATACATTGAAAATTTATGCTGTTGTTTTGTCTATTTCTTTGTCATGTGAGTGCATTGAAAGTACTTAAAAACACGGCAAACCCATGAGCTCCGGGAAGCCCCTCTTGTCCCCCCACCAGGGCACTGCCCTGGACCTAGCTGGGTGCCAGCGGCCCCCAGACCCCCGGCTAAATTTTCAGATAATTTCACTTTGGTCAAATCACATCCCTGTAATTATGAAAATCTGGTCACCGTATGCAAGAAAAATAATGTCTTGGAGGGGCGGTCTGGGGCATAATATGCATGGTTGTGGGCTGCACTTGAGAAAATGTAGCATTAACGTTCGCTAGCTTAACGCTAACACATAATTGGAAGTGCCATAGATAGGCTAATAAATAGCATTTATGTGACTGTGTTAATATGCTTTAAAGCAGAAGTCAACCCAAAACATTTCTTTGCAATAGTAAATTGTATGTGCTCCAACTAGTCGGCATTCTGATTAAAATTGCGTTTG
Organism: Vanacampus margaritifer; assembly: GCF_051991255.1. Lineage (NCBI taxonomy): Eukaryota > Metazoa > Chordata > Actinopteri > Syngnathiformes > Syngnathidae > Vanacampus > Vanacampus margaritifer. Next base: position 7,470,483 of record NC_135433.1, on the reverse strand, counting down.
CGGAAAATGAGTTAAGCAGCAAAATCCACTCGTTTTTATTAATCTCAGAGGGCATCTATTTTACCACTTGCTGTCGACTGAAAATGACATCACAATTGCACAGGGCACGACCAATCACCCATCCCTTTATATTTTGTTTCACTATGCTATTGCTAGCTGTATATGTTTTTATGAAATGCAATACTCAACAACATTCATTGAGATGGTGAAAGAGGATTTTAGATACACATGTTTTGATTTACAAGCGTGGTCACCAAACGAAATAAACTTATCTCAAGGCAGCACTGTACGAGAAAATGTGGAATATTGTTATCCACTATTCGGGAATATTCTGACTTCTAAATGAAGGCCTCCCACCAATAACGAATGTCTTCCCGATCTTACCTGACCACTACTGCGAATGAATACATTTGCCATACCAGACGACTGGAGTACTATATTCTTCTTTCATTTCATAAAGAGATCAAATCTGATGAGGATGTCTTGTGTATGTGCTCCCAGTGAATCATTAATAGCACACAAGTGTTGATGACGTCCTTTGAAGGCAACCGGCGACATCTTTCTGATTCATTATTAAATACGAGGAGTTCGTTTAAAAACAACCCCCCGAACTTAACCGCTTTGTGCGTATTCTTTTTGATGACTTTTTTTCTTCCCCCCCCTCGTCTCCTTCTCGTCGCACCCCCTCCCCCCGGCCGAGTCATTTCGCCGCTGGCCCGACGCCATCGATTTTGAATATCAACCTTAACCGATAAAAGCCACCTCTTTTGAACGCGGTCGTGCTGCGAGAGGACGGCGGGCGGCCTGGGGTGACTCGGGGAGGGGAGGCGAAGGATCTTGGAACTATTGAGTGCAAATATTGATGGAAGCCAGCCAGTGGCAGTGAAGCCGCGGCCAAGGAATCATGGAAATGCCCCTCCGACTTGCATCTTGGCAACGCATATATTTGTATTTATTTCAAACACGCAGTATAAAATACATGCTCTCTTTTTGTGCTGGTCAACTGAAATGTTGTGAAGGTGTTGGAGGTATTCATAAGGTCCGTGGTGAATTTTTGTCTGCCATTCCTAGAAATGATTGCTTTGAATTTCTACAAATGTTTCCACAGCTGTGTGAGATGAGATGTTTGTAGGGGTTTTTCTGGTTCTCAGTTTTTCCCGTAGCGGAGTTGGGGGAAGTACAGCATTAATAATGTCAATGGTGATTGTTTTGACTGCAATCTGCAATTAGTTCACATGAATTGCCGTAACCCTGTCAGAGGAGGTTTTATTAATCTCCATGGTAATTTTTTTGTCACCTGACAATTCTACATTATTCGCTCGGAATCTCTGTAATGTTTCCATAGCAAAAATGGAGGTGGCATTAATTTTTTCTCTGTAGTATCTGCAATTTTCTACAAACTATTCACTTTTGATGTCATTTAAAACAAAAAGTAGGATGTGCGAGTACCGATAACAGGTATCGTGCCAATACCCGATACTTAAAATAAATAAATGAATAAATCAATAAATCAAACCCAACTTTTAAATAATTAAAAAAAAAACGCTGTTAAACTATTTTTTATGTTTTTCCATGAAAAAAACAGCATGAAAAAGGGGAAGATCCTAAAATAAACAAAATATATATATTAAAAAAATAATAATCAGTGAATATGTGTTGTCTGTTGCACAGTGGTGGGCAATCCTCAAGGGCCAGAGTGCTGTAGGTTTAAGATTTTAGCCTATTTTCCATGTCTCCCTCCTCCAACACACCTGTATCAAATGATCGGCTCATCAATAAGCTCTGCAGAAGCATGATAATGATCCTCATTATTTGATTCAGGTATATTGGAGCAGGGAGACATGGAAAACAAGCTTGATAGAACTCCCGAGACCTGCACCTGTTTTAGATGTTTCCCTTCTCCAGCACACCTGATTTATATGATCAGCTCATCATTAAGCTCCGCAAAAGCCTGATGACGACCCTGATCATTAGAATCAAGTGAGTTGGAGGAGAAAAAACTCTAAAACCTGCAGGACTACAACAGCCCTTGAAGTCTGGGTTCGCCAACCCCTGCGCTGGTGTTGATGTCCATGAATATTTTTTTTCTCATCAGTATTTGCCATTTATTTATCTATTTATCTATCTATTTATTTATTTTAAATTACTTCGAATTGTTTCAGATTTTTCCATTTTCATCTGTAGTATTTTATTGTTTTTTCTGCATTTGTTAATTATATATTTGTCATTGTTATGTGTTAGATTTTTACTAAAGGTACAAATTGGGCAGCACTTTATATGCAACTATGTTTTTTTTTTGTTTTGTTTTTTAAAGTGCTTTATGAATAAAGATGGCATTCTTTTAAAAAATAACTCACCATGAATTTCGTAAATTTTTTCTCTGGCAACAGTAGCTATTATTAATGCCCATGTTATTTTTTTCTCTCTCTTTCCTTTTTTACTTAAATAACATTGTCAGACATCTTTGTTTTTCTGACATATATACATACATATATACATGACTGTTAGTTTACTGCTCGTTTCATATTTTTCTTTTAAAAACTCGTCCTTGTTTGCCATCACCATCAAACTAAAGTTGGTTTGCATGCAGTCACATCCTTTGCTTTAATGATTAAAAAAAAAATAAAATAAAAAATCCCGTGGACCATTCCTCAACATGTTACCTCTGATACTTTGGCATTTCGTACGTCTACTCCCCGCACCGCCGGCCGAAAGCAGACAAGTCTGCAAATAAATCATTAGCGGCTGCCCTATGCAGCTGGATATTAATTATCCTGTGATCGCCACTCATTTGCACGTTGTACTGAAAATGTCACCGCTGAGATGAATTGGAAAACATGGAGAAGAAAAAAAAAAAGCAGGGGAAAAAAAGTAAGCCCATCAGCTTGTAGCCTTTATATTACAGAATGTCAGAAGAGATGACATATTGTTTTGGCCTGCTGTCTAACAGCAACAGTGGAACAGGAACACAGTAGGAAAGTTGGATGTAGTCTTATTTTGCGTTTGATTTGGTTGATTTTGAGGTGTATCGAAAGCCCATTTCAGAACGGAAAAACAGCGCGAGTACTCCTTGTGGCCTTAATAAAAGCCTGTTTGTCTGAATCAATCACACAAGTACAATAAGGTTATTTCGCCATAGCAATAATGCTAAAAACAACAAAACTGAATCAATGTCGACTCACTTTCAGACAACGGTGACACGGTTTGTGGATTATTTTAGTTGTGCGAAGTGGCGGTCATCACCATGAAATTTGACAGTAATTCATATGACACCAATATTGACAAAGTACATTGCGACCAAGTGTGCCGTGAGCTGTTTTTTGTTTTTTTTTACTCTGTCTTATTTCTAGTAGTTTTGTTTATTTCTCATTAATCATGGCATATACTGTGGATAATTTTTGTGTGAATTATTTCTAGTAGTTTTCTTGACTGATTACATTAGATGAGAAGAATAGAGCACGCCAACATACTCACGTATCACATACTCATGCTTGACCGGATGTTTATTGTAGACTATTTTTTGACTCTGTGGATTATTTTTTTGTAGTTATTTCCATTGTGCAAACTAGTGGCTTCATGAGAAACTGATGAGAGGATCATAAGCATTAATCATATGACACAAAGATTATGCAAATGCGTGTGACTATTGCCGTGGACTATTTTTTGACTGTGATTTATTTTTGGTACAGAAAGTTTTATTTATTTCAAATGTGCAAGGTAGCAGTATCGTTAATTGTGACATGTACATTGCGCAATAACCTGTGCATGACCAACTGTTGTGGATATTTTTTTTATTTTTTTGACTCTCTTGATTACTGCATTTCCAATAGGTGTGTACATTTCTATTGTGCATGGTGTTGGCTATAAAATTATACATTTAGATTAGATTGCACAAGCACATTGTGACCAATCTAGCTGTTAATTATTTTTGGGATTCTGTGGATTAATTCTAGGCATTGAAGTTATTTATATTGTGAAAGGCGGTGATTATGAATAACTGACCATAAGAACCTTCACATTAATTATTTGACAAATTAACTGCGTGATCATATTGTTTTTTTCCCCACTGTGGATTATTTCTCGCAGTTGCGTATATTTCTATTCGGCAAGGTGATCAACCAGAGAGAGGTGGACATTGAGCCTGACCAAGAATTGTGTGGATTATTTCTCATAGATGTGTTTATTTCATCTTGCGATATTTAAATTGCTTATCTTTTTTTCTCAGGCGACTGTAACTTTGCGAAACCGCTGGCAGCCTGCGGCTACAGCCAAGGCAGAGACGACGACCTGGACTGGGAGCAGGTGAACGCCAGGGACAAGCCTTCCTCCGATCCATGGATGCCCTCAGGTAGGGATGGCCGAGCTACCAAATTAACTTAAATGCTACTAAATTCGCTATCATAAACAGGAAACATTCCTATTTATAGTCTTGTGACCAAAAAAAAAAAGTCATATAGGACATTGCCAATTATATTTCTCTTTTTTCCCAGTTGTGCTCATAAATTTTCATACCCCCTACCCTAGGGTATGTCAATTTATGTAGTGTACTGTAGATGTACAAACGCACATCTCTGCTCGCGTCAACTGCAAAATATCAAAACACAGAATCTTGGATGTTATGGCCATTAAGCCCTTTTTCTCACCATACAGTTGTGCTCGTAGATTTACAATAACTTGGGGGTATGGAAAATTATTAGCACAATTGTCTTTTTTTAGTTTAGTTTATTTGGTCGTAACAATCAATAAACAAAAAAGAAATATGCATATACGAACAGAGACCAAAATGTTTAGACTGAAGCCAAAGCTTATGCTGTCTACGCTTTTCACATGATACGACATCAAGGTAACAGATGCCGCACATGCTGCATCTACATTTAAGTCCAACAATGTACTACATATACGCATGCATATATTTACAAAAATATGTGATTATTCCTGACATACATGTATAGAAAAATATATATATTTTCCATATTTTTGCAATTACTATAGACTACATTGCCATTATGTAACTTTTAATAATCTTACATTTATACATGTATTTTAAATTCTTAATTGAGTTACACGGTTTCAATTCACAATCAAAATTATTCCACAAGCTGACTCCTTTCACTGACATAAATCTCTGTTTCACATTTGTTCTGGCTTTTGTTGTCTTAAACATTGATGTTCCTCTCAGCTCATCATTGCTGACTGTGTTGGAAGAGCTTCTGAACATAGCAAGGGAGCATATTATTATTTATTTTAAACATAAATTGGGCATTTTTAAAGTCCACCAGATCGTTCAATTGAAGTAGATGTGATTTTATAAATAGATTATTAACTCTTTGACTGCCAAAAACGTTAAATAACGTTTAGTAAAATCCTATGGAGGAGACCCAAAGACGTCAAAAGACGTTTGTTTCAAAACAGAGGTGAAACTAACCATTTTCTATTGTTGATTACTGAAAAACGAAATAAGGTAGAAACAAACTTTATTTTCTGATGAAAGATGAGAGTCCAATCTTTCATTTGGTAGTATGTGTGTTTCCATAGTCCAAACACATAATTTTCTATGGACCTTGAAAGATCAGTCAAAATGCTTAAAATCGGCTGGCACTGGGGACAACCCGTTTCTGAAAACGTCTGGCAGTCAAAGAGTTAATAGGTGCACAATAATTAACAAGCATCTCCCAACCTGGTGCGCCAAAGGCAATTGTCACAATCAGACAAGCATTTTATACAAAGCACCAGGTGGGTTTTGTGATTGCAAATTTGTCACAAAAGTGATAAGGTTTTACAGGGTTAGCTCTCGCAATTTGTTAATTTACCAAGCTTTGGTCATTTCAATTTTCTCCTAAAATGTTTTTTTTTAATTATTATTAGTATAATTATTCTATTAATTAGAAACTGAGGATGATTTACATCATGACCACTCCCCACACCAACTAGCTTCACCCATGTTCAGCGCAGCTGGTCCAAGATCCAGAGCCTCTTTCAAGTGACTACTGAAATCATTATTATGCAGACGCGCTTGAACACACAAATTTTACATCAACAAACACACATACTGTAGCTCAGATTTGCAACGCTGCTGCAATCATGTAAAAGGTAAACCAAAAGGTAAGCAGAGCTGCATTTAATTTACAAATACATAATAAAAGTTGAATTCTGATAAATGACACAACCTTGATTGCTCAATGGATTTGGCGATGAAGTGTTTCCATGAGTGAAAATCTTTTTTTTTTTTTTTTTGGTTGCTATCCCCCTTTTCCTGCACATAGAAGTGACTCGTGGCTATAAGAAAAAACATGGGCACTTTTAAATTGTACATTTGCTAGCAAAGCCACAAAGGATTTACAATATCAATTCCCTACTAAAAATGTTTTGTGTCAAACGTGACAAATTCTCAAGGCTCAGTGACAGACAGATTAGCACATTTATGAGCATTTTTTTCTTTTTGAAAAACGTTTCAAGCGGCGATGCCTTCTATTACCTCCCTGTCGTGGCGCAGACACGGGCCGGGGGATAACAATCTCTTGCGAGAGGTCATTATCGCGGAGATTCCTAAGTGCGGGTTAAGAGCGAGGCGGCAATCGGAGGTGAGATAGCTTTTTCTGCCTCCCGAACGCCTTCCGAGCGTAAAACAATTTCAGCATTCAGGCGCACTGCATTTCACCATCCCTCTCGGAGTGGTCAAAATGGAGGAGAGGGAGGTGGAGGTGACAATTTGACGTGACAGGTTGAGTGCTGGGGAAAAAGTGCAACATGCTAATTATGCAGTGGTGGAAACTGACAAAAAGGGCAAGCTCAATCGTTAGGGCGGTGCCTCTTAAGTCTGCACGGAATGGCTTTTTTTTAAATTTTTTTATCAGAGGTGGTAAATTCAGACCAAGCGTGAGATGTTTGTTTGTGGATTATTTCAAAATATGTTTGTTTATTTATATTGTGCTGGGTGTAGGCAGTTATTAATAAATGATGAACTGTGATTGTGTGAATCAAGATTGTCATATTGCAAACACATAATTGAAAAAAAAAAAAAAAAAGACTGTTAGAGGTGACGATGTGGTCTTTTACTGATATAAAGTCCATTCATGTGCGGTCAACATGGTTTCTTGAAAGCCACTCCCATTCTTGGAAGCTAGTGAACAATCAAAACAATAGGTGCGTTTCCATTACCTTCCGTTTTGCAAAAGCAAGCTGATAATGGAAAGAAGTGATTTTCGAAAAAATACTCTTAAATATCGGCCAAAAGTTTTTACACTCTCATCAGATGGTTTTTGAGACGTGTCAAAATAAAAGTATTTCGCAAATTGTAATGAAAACACTGCGCGTTTTGTCATGTGACCCCCGCCCAGCACGGAGGAAAGGAAGTATCGAAGCTGCCTCCGGAGGGGATAACAATTTTTTTTTAAGCACAAAGCGATTCAGCTCTGGAGCCAATTTGCCGCCGTTCAATGCACGTTCCGTATCGTTGCATCAGAAATGGCCTTTGACCCGGGCAACGAGCAAACGAGCGACATAAGGCGCACGTCGTCGTTGGAATCCAATCCGTCCGCACCTTAACACGAGTTATAAGCGCACACACACAACACCAACACTAAATGCCTGAACCCGCCCGATGAGGCTGAGGGAGATATTTTTAAAGTAATATTAAGATCTCCGGGCGTCTGTCTTCCGTAAACATCATGAGCACCTCCTACGGAACTGCGAGATCCTGCGAGACGGGACATTACTTCAATGGAAACACCAGGCAAGTCGAAATTGTAATTTATCAAAATAGTACAATATCGTTTTTATTTTTGCAAAAAACTGTAATGGAACGCATCTAATGAGCAGATATTCCCTTAAAAAGAATTTCACTATGTAAACAGTGTTTTTGTACAGTTACACAAAGGGCTCAGGGACCTTAATTCTCTTTTTTAAGTTATATGTTTATTTTCTTAAAAAAAAAAAAAATCAACAAAAGATATATGTAATAATCAGAAGCAATTTTCAATTCATTCTGTTAATTTGGATTGTGCAAAGTGGTGGTTTTCATGAATAACCGGCGAGACGAGCAATCATATTATTTAAGAATGTCCTAAACTGATGTTTTTGCACCCGGGTCACAAAAATTGCTTGATTTAAAATGTGTTATTCTTGTACAGAAATAAACAACAAAAATCTCTGTTTTACACCAATGCTCAATAAGTACACATTAAAGAAATTAACTCTTAAATGTATCGAAATAAAATCCAAATGTAGTACAGCAGTAGAAGTCAGGGCTGTCTTTTTCACATCCGATACAATGCCGATATTGCAAGTCAATACCAATATCGATCCGATATGATACCAGCTGGAATGATACATGATTTGTTTTTTTTAGTATGAAATGTTAGAAGAGGCTTGATAATAGGCAGCAACAGTAGTTATGAGAAAATATGACCCATTTATTCTGAACATTTGGGTTATATAAATTCAACCTCAAACATGAGAATTACTGCACTTGAATAAAATAAAAATAAATTAACGGACCCTGAGGAATAATCCTAATAAAGTCAATAAAACAAATTAAAAACTCTTTGAAGTGCAAAATCAATGCAGTTCAGAATATGTTTTTCTACATTCAGTATATGTGGGGTGGGGCAAAAAAAACTGCTAGATCAAAGAGCAAGAGGGGAGTCTGGAATGGACTGCATGTATATGAGTGCTAATATCACAAATGATCGATGTAGGCCGCTATAATCTGATGCTGTTTTTTGTCTGATATCGGACCAATATCCAATGAGAAAACCGTATTGGGGCACCCCAAGTAGAACTACTTATTTCTCAGAAATCGGAATCAGAAAGCGCAATCAAGCCAATCTAGTTAGCTGGTTAGCGTCGTCTAGGGAGTCTTTAACTCTTTGACTGCCAGACGTTTTCAGAAATGGGATGCCGCCAGTGCCAGCCGATTTAAGCATTTTGACTGATCTTTCAAGGTCCACAGAAAATGTTGTGTTTGGACTATGGAAACACACATACTACCAAATGAAAGATCATCTTTCATCAGAAAAAAAAGTTTGTTTCTACCTTATTCCGTTCTTCAGTAATCAACAATAGAAAATGGTTAGTTTCACTGAAATGCTCTGTTTTGAAACAAAAAACGGAGAAAACAAGCTTTTTGTGAAACTATGTTATTTCATGCACTCTAGTGAATTGTACACTTCTTTTTGTCCATGAATGATGCCACAAACACCTAAATAGTGCTTTACTTCTGTAAAACGCCATCACCAACAATGAAAAAGTGTTTTTAGATTGCAAAATACGTTTATTTCCATTCAACAGTGTAACAATTTGACAAAACAATTTCGCAAACTATTTACAAATGTGTGCAACTGTGGTACTATTTACAATTATGTGGATGTTTCAAATACAGTTTTTCTTTTTGTAACACTCCCCTGCGTGCAAGGAGACGCAGCAGGATTTGCACAACAGAGTAGTTTCACTTGCGATGGCTCCTTTCGCGTGCAGACGTTACACTTTCTTGACGGCCTTTTTTTCCGGGGAATAGCAAGTAGCAGACTGTACCCACTCCTCCGATGAATATGCATTGGACTCGGGGCACTCTTCGTCGTCCGATTGAACGTCCGCCTGTGCAGAAGTGCTCGGTTGTGCTCCGCGTTTTCCGGTGTTAGCATCGCTAGCCGGTGAACCTTTATGACGTGGTCATAGCCGCCGCGTCAACGCTTCCAACTTCGGCGTCAACCTCGGAGCCACCATCATCATCATCGTCGTCATCACTGTGCTCTTTAGCGTTGGTCGATGAGCTGCTTGCAACCGGTCGCCATTGTTCACTTCCTCATTTTTGTGGAAGTCAGACACTTTGTGAGGATATTTTGCATAACCATTGCTTATTCTATTAATTTATTTTCTTTTTACTTTATAACACTTTACGATTCCTGAAATATAAAGCAATTGAAAATGTATTTATTTATTTATTTATATCCTTCCTCTCCCAAGAAAAGAAAAAAAGTATCGAAGTTTCTAAGTACCCCCAAAAATGAACCTTGCAATCTGAAACCAGCCCATGTCCACGTGCCAACTTTTTATGGATTATTTTGCAAAGCGGTGCTTATCTGGCAAGTGGATCAGTCACATTAATCACGGCACATTTTAATTTAACGTTAAATTTAGCACACGTGCGTGGTGTTAATTTGTAGGTCACCCTCTGCCGAATTCTGCTACGACCTTTTGCCCAGCTTCCCTACGCCCTGACATTAATCAAAAGTGGAAAGCAGTTTCTCCTTAGCGAACGGGAGTTCTGCCTAAAAATTAAGCGAGGCCCCTGCTAATTGACTGTGTCACCGAGGGGACGCCCGACACAATGGAGGCCCGCCGCAATCCATCCTCTGGCGAGGAAAACAACATCCATCACTGGCTTTGTTAGAACATGAAAACTTTGCCGTTCCATTAGTGCCATTCCTCAGGTGTCTGGCAGTGTCTGTGCATTTTAAGCAGAGCCGTGGCCTTCCAGTGACTACAATGCATTCTAATTAATTCCAGCGTGCGCACGGCTGATGGAAAGGCGCACATAATTAAAATTGATCGGCTTATTATAATTTCAAATATCACTACGGGGGAGCCTATGTTGCTTATACAAGTGAAGACGCTGTATGGACCTGAAGTGGAATTGAACCTTTTGCTCAACAGCTGATTCACAAATGTCTACTTTATCATGCTTTGCTGTGGAATTAATTTAACTGTGTTGTTTATTTCTAATTTTTATGTTGATTTCTATTGTGAAAGGTGTTTTTGAGGAGTGACCATATTAACTCATTTGCTCCCAAAAACTCCAAAGACATATTTATATATTTTTTTTGTTTTTGTTTTTTAATGCTAGAACATACAGAAGGCTTTGAGGCCTATCAACTGCAGAAAACGGTTAAAGAACTGGTAGTTATTACAAAAATGGCCAGCAGGTGGCAGCAGAGTATAAGAGATCAGCCAGAGCCATGTTGAAAAAAGCTCATTTACCCACAGTTTTTAACAGATTTGTGAATAATGATGAAATGTAGCTACATACTAACGCTAATTGCTACGAAACGGAACAGATAGAAGTGGAACCTCGGCGTTTGAACGTCTCGGAACTTGTACAATTCAGACTTCAAGCAAAAATTTTGAGTAAAAAATGCCTCGGAGATTGAACTCATTTTCGGAGCCCAAGCAAAGCAAGCTAAGATATATCTTGAAAACGTGAAGCCGAGCAATGCCGAATGCTCACGTTGCGGTAGTTGAGACGATGCACTGCTCATTTCTAGCCAGATCGTGAATGCTCCCGCAGGTGCTCCATACTCCCGAGTGCATTTTGATTTTTCCAGGACAATTTTCTTCGCCATGTGGCCAAAGAAAGACAACAGTGCCAGTGGCAGCATAGAAAAACATACAGTGCTACGAACCACAGTGGAATTAGGAAGGGGATTATCACGCCGTTGTAACTACCGTGACTACTTCTGTAAATACTGGCACGAAGACCCCCCTTAGCTGTTCAATAACGTGCCTGACGTTAAACAGCGCACGTAAGGACCGCTTAGTAGTCTAACAATATGCCTAATCTAAATTACACAAACTCAGCACTGAACTGAAGCTAGCATTAACATAGCATTTATCATCCACTGATGCTATCACACTACAAACAGGTAAGGTATTTTTATTGTTTAAATACTGTACTGTACTGTAAATGTAAAAAAATATATAAATATTAATTAAAATAGGAGTTTTTGGAGCTTGAGAATGGATTAATTGCATTTACATTATTTTCTAGTTTCGGAGGTTGAACAATTCGGACTTTGAACACTTCGCAGGAACAAATTATGCTCAAACTCCGAGGTACCACTGTATACTTTGTTTCCTGATGAAAGAAGAGACTCTAATCTTTCTTTCATGTGTTTATAGCAATAGAACACAATATTCTGTAAAATCCAGTATTACAGTCGGAGTGAGGGGGGGGGGATTTCAAACAACTATATACTGTAGCTTTGCCTCTTAAAGAAAGGTTTCTGTTCACATTGTTTGGTCATTGTGTTAACTGTTAAATTAATTTTTATATATTAAAAGTAGTACAGTTATTGGTGAGTATTAGGAGTGAATACTTGTACTGGTATCAGTCTGGAAAAAGTGGTTTTGAATATCTCTAATATATATGTATATTGGGTGACCAGGCACTGTGTGTTTTATATATTTATTTATTTTACTACAATTGTTTCTAGCCATTGTATTGTTTCTATTGTTCAAGATGGCTTTTAAAATTAATAACTGCCGAGGAGTCATCAACAATTGGCGAATTGGGTGCGAACTTTCACCTGATTATTATAATTTTTTTAAAATAGTCAATTCAATAATACTTGCACCAGCATATGCCGAGTACGTCGTCAGACTTTTGGAGAGGTTCCACTGTCGTCCGTAAAGGGAACCTCATTCTGCCAGTCTTACACTATTGTCTTAGGTGTCACTATCCAACAAGGCTGCGCTATGGAAACAAAGGGCCCGACGAGGACGTTCAATTTGCCGGCGTGCAACATATTTAGAGCGAGACAATAAGTCATTAAGCCGGAGCTGCACTTTCCATTGTGCCCGGCATAATACACAAACCCTAATTAATCTCAGTTTGAGACTCTTCCTCCAGCCTTTTTTGCTGTGATTCCCTGCAACAAGCCCCACGGGAGGGAAGAGGGCAGCGGTTTCTGGAGAGTCAGCTGGCGCTCGCTCTTCACAAGCAAATATAAATAAATAAATAGAAGACAGGGGTGGTATTAACAGCCTTCAAGTTCGTCCGAGTCACCCTATACTGTAGATGCCCAAGCTTGTAATCAGAGCTGCAGGGAGGCATAAACAAGGCCATTTGCCAGTCACACGTGGCAATTAGGAGGGGAACACATCAACGGAAACAACCAAATTGGCCCGTTTCTTTCGTACCAATGTTTGGATGACAGCATTCACCGCACAAGCTGGTTTTATACTGAAGTGGCACAGTTTGGGATCATGTATACTGGCAGAGTAAATGGATTTAAAACACTCACGACATCGCATAGTTCCAATGGGAGAGTTTGTTTTGAAATATGAAAACAATTGGAAAATGGCCGTCACCACCATAACAGATTAGACAGCGCTCCAATAAATACGACTACATAGGTCGTTTTGAAAAGGTGCCAAATTACGACCAAGTGTTGCGAATTTTAGTTTAGCGACCAATATCGGCCATGTTAAATAGTGCAAAAATCCATAAGTGAGATTCGAACCCGGTCCGTCTGGTCCAAAGACGAGTGTTTATCTGACCAAGCTATTTGGCTAATTTTGATTGTTTTAGTTTTGTCTACATGTTTTGTAGCGGTCTACAACCTCACTGTGCCTTTCCCTAACCTCAACCATTAGTGTCCCATGTAAAGACGTAACATGTACTGTACAACCTCACTGAAACGTCATCCTAACCCCAACCATTAGTCTGTCTAAACGTCCGTCTTCCAACCAGACCCATTACTTTTTTTCGCTATTTAACGTAGCTGATACAACATGGCCGATAGAGGTCACTAAACTACAATACAGAACACTTGATCGTATTTTGGTGCATGGTTAACGACCTGTATGGTCATTATTGTTGGAGGACTAATGGATTGTTTTCGACATTAGGTGGGCCATTTTTATTTTATTTTTTAGCATCAATTATCATCACTTAATTTTTTTAAAGAATAAATAAAATCAAATTTTCACTTTTTTTTTCTTGCTGTGCTAATTCATTTATTTACAATTACGACAAAGACATTCATAAAAAAAAAAAAAAGAATTTTTGTAAATTAAAAAAATAAATCCTTTTTTGCTTTTACAAATGTCTGATTACCTTTTGCAAAAATATTATTCATAAATATTAGAATGAGACTAATAATTATGGTATTAAGAAGTTTTTAAGCTTGCTTTAAAAAACATCTATATATATATATATTATATTTATTTTGCTAATATTAGTTAAATTACCATTAGATTTTTTAATTCAGTTTTAGAATATATATATTTTTTTACAAAGTACAGCGATGTGATGTATTTTTTGCACATTTTATTCTTATGATAATGATAATAATGCTAATAATGCTAATAATAATGATAATTATTGTTATTATTTAAAAATATAATTTTTAGTTAACTGGCAAAAGCTTAGTGTTTTACTTTATTTTGCTAATTTACAGTCTTAAAAATATGTTAAGTATTGTTGTAAAAAATAAAAACATAATAATAACAATAGTATTATTATTATTATTTACAATTATCTTTATTTAGAAATATGTTTAGTTCACTGGCAAAAGCTTAGCGTTTTACTTTTTTGCTCATTCACATTAAAAAAAATATGTTAAGTATTGTAAAAAACATAATAATAATAGGTATTCTTGTAAAAACAATAAAATAAAAACCCAATAATAATAATAATAATTATTTACATTTATTTGTATTTAAAATTATTATTTACAATTATTATTATTTAGAAATATGTATAGTTCACTGGCTTAAGTCAATACTTAACTTTGTATAGTTCACAAAGTTAAGTATTGTAAAAAAACATAATAAAATAAAAACATAATAATAATAATAATAAATAGTAATAATATTAATAATAATACGTTATCAAACCGCAGCTACATTTGTACAAATTCATGGATAATGTAAAAATTTAATATAGAGAACTCTAATATCAACGTCTTCTTAAAATAATCGCCGAAGTAATTTTTTTCAGATTTTTTTTTTTGTTAATGACTTGGGCAATTATTCAAATAAATAGTATTTGAACTATAAAAACACTCTAAAAATGTTTACATTTTTTATTTTAATGATATATATATATATATATTTTTTTCCCTTTAGTACAAGACCCTAGCAAATCTCATAAGAGCAGTGTGTCCCTTACAACAGGTTGTCTGTTGTTGTTTTTGCTGCACTTTGAAGTGAACGAGCAGAAGGAGGTACGACGGGAAGGGCATCCTGAATTGAATCAGAATTCAAATCACATCAGCCAAAGATGGGATTTGCCGCTGTGGGACGAGGAGGAGGAGGAGGAGGAGGAGGGAGGGGGGCGGCCAGGTGGGTGCGCTGTGTTTCACAAAATAAGCTAATTGCTTTTAGAGCCATTCACAAGTTTGTGTGAGGTCCCGCCGCAGAGTTGGCAAGGTTAAGGAGAAAGCCCATTATACGATTAGAGGACCAAACGGAACGTCAAATTATGTCATCTCGATACATTTGTGGATTAATTCCCGCGTGGGGACGCATGCTGTGATATTTGAGATGTTTGTGCATGCGTAAGGAGCGGCGGCAAACTGGATTTGGACAAACAGGATTAAGACCGGTGGAGGACATATTTGCATATTACAACTTCATCCTATGCACCGTGGCTAATGACGCAGACAGGTAACTCACGGCTGCAGCTTCTCTTGTGTAATGGGCCATTTTTGAGGCATTGATTGCAGCAGGAGCAATTGGCCTTACTGCATTTTAAGATGGCAAATTGAAGCCATTAAAAATACAAGCATAAAATATCAATCAGTATTAACTAGGGGCAGGACAAAATAGAGCTGCGTGGTATGTGTGGTAGAGAAATTTGGCCCATGGTATTGATTTATAAGATTCAACCAATCGCGGTACCACTTGTTGATGATGTCATTGTATCTGCCTGTGTGAAAATGGCTTGCAGCTCGTCTGAGGAGCTGCCAGCTGTACTTGGGTCTTTTCTTCTGCTTTTCTCGCCGCTTGTGGACTACCTTTTGTTTTGTTTTCTTTTTTCTTTTTTTTGAGAGCTCAATATTATTCATTGGGCAGCCTCCCCGAGTCATCATCGCTCTTTTTTTTTTTTTTGGACTACCTTTTGTAACCAGGGTCCAACATTAAGCCTTAACAAAATTCATAGTTAAATGTAGGCCTTCCTGTGGATGAAATAGTGAAGCGTGTAGTCTTAGCGGCTGAAATACAGCCAAGTATGGGCATTCAAGGCAACACTAACACCAGGATTAATGCAAAATTTATTGAGAAATCAAAGAAAATGTGCAAAAGATTTGTAGTGACTGAAATAAAATACATTTAAGATGGATTCACAACAATAGTTGGGCAATTTATGGAGTATTTTTTTATTTTTTTTTATTGGGGTGGTGGTCGTGGTTGGTCTGTGTAGTAAAACTTTTAAAGTATGATGTATACAATTTGGAATTAGACCACAATTTTGGGGGAAATGGCATCTTAGTGTCACACAAAACTACATCAAAACATGTTTTGCTTTGACTTTGGATTTAATTCCCCATCTTTTTAGGATTCTGACCTTTTTACATACCTACAACTTGTATATATTTATATATATATATATATATATATATATATATATATATAATTTTAATTTTATCTCTTTCTATTCTGTTGTTTTTTTCTTTACTGTAAACTGCAGCTGGACGGAGACCAGGAAAAAGTTCCCCACGGGGAAAATAAAAGTGTATCGTATCGTATATAACATCAAATGAATTTTTTTCAACGTTTATTTGCCTTTTCATTTGATTTTCACCTGTATTCTACTAATAATGGTTATAATTTCCATTTGCCCTTATGTCGAACATCTCGCTACCATATTATATTATATATATTATATATTGCATTCATAGGTCCTAAATTTTGGAATGACTTGATACGTTGTTGAAAAATGTATCCTCTTATACTGTTTTAAAAAAAAATATTGAAGCTACATTTACACTTATCCTGATTATAATTATTTTATATTTCCGTCTTTGTCTATTTATAATCCGTTTTAAAGGTGTGTTCTTTCTTTTCTTAATTCAATTTATCTTGTTCTCTTGTTTTGATAGATTGTATTATCTAGAGTTTTTTGTTGTTGTTTAAATTTGATATAATCCTTTAAATATGGAGTGGAATCTTGTCGTAGCCATCTCGTCTTTATTCCTTTTTTAAAATTGCGCTACATAAATCAATTTTAAAATTTAAATATCAATCCATTTTAAGCAGGAGTGAAACAAAATAATAATCTTGCGTTGATTTTTTAAATCATACTGTTTCGATAGACAGGCACTGAACATTGATAAGGTTTAATTAGGGCGGGACATATTCTTGATATTGCACTACAGTATATCGTTTCTGTTCATCGAAAGGAACAATGAATGGGGACAAATAATTGGTATACAGATGGATGCACTTTATTTGTTTTCGATACAGTATCGATACATAAGTCAAAACGCTGTAACTAGAATTGTGTCAAACTATCTATTAAATTGCATCAAATTGATTATGAGTATTAAGACACAAACTTCAAAGTGTATCATTTTAATTTGATACAGTATCTGCGGAAGACTTTCTGCACATAAATGTGAGAGCGCGTCTAGACATGAAAGGTGTCCTCATATTCAACAACAAAGATTAAAACATGTAATTGCAATGATCAAAGTCTACAGTTAGAAAGTATTTAGCTGAATTTGCAGGCAAGTGACGCTCAGCGCAGAAGATATAATTTGCAATAATGACGAGCACTCATTATTTCTCCCGCGCTCAGGTCCTGAACTCAGAGAAAATCATTATGTGTGAGGTGGTGGCTGGCGAGGATGAGGAGGTGTTGAAGGAAAATGAAGGGGCACTCTTTAAACCCTAAAAGCCTGCAGGTCTCATTTGCTCATAAAATTCAGAGAGGTCGCAGCGGCAGAAAAAGCGCACTTGCCACTCGGGAAATGTCAATGAAGACGAGGCCATCTTGTGTGCCACCAATCAAAATGGCTCTGGCTGCTAATGTGGACCAACATGAAAGGGCGGCCTGATGAAAAAGACAGCGTACGTGTTCACCTCAAACCGTCAATCAGGACCACCGATCCCGGCCTGCTTCCTTCATTCATGAGCAACAATTCACCCCCTGCTACGTTGTTTCCCAAACTTTTGAAGTTGTGCATCTAACATCAAACCAAAACGATACGATGCAGTTAAAATTGGACTCTATTTGATGCCTGTGCACAAGATGTCATCAGTGAAAAGTGAAAACATATCACCATATAGTTTTTGGGTCTGATTGATGATCCATGCATGTTTAAGCAGCAATACACAGTACTGTATACTGTGTAACTATGAATTTTGTTTTAATTGTTTTAATTCACATTATCTATACACTGCGTAGTGGAGACTGGATATGTTTAACTGCACTGCAAAAGAAAAACTCATAAAAGCAAAATATGTATATTCTTTGTTTGACAAGATAATGCTTCTTACTAGCCAGTTTTCACTTTCATTTGACTTCAAACATTCGTCCTCTTTACAATTCTTAACAAGGGACTTGTTGAAATTTTATTGCCGGCATTTAATTTTTTTTAAAATTTTTTATAATAAGAGCTCAGACTCTCATCAAAGGTCCACAATCGCCATTGGCATTAGCCACCAAATAACCAAATCAAATCGGTTGAGTTATTTTTGCCAAAAAAATCCCCCGTCCATAGTCCAAATGAAAAGCCCAATCATTAGTCATATTGGTTAGCATATAGTGCTACTCACACTGATGTATTAATGGTGCAAATGTTTGGCGGTGGTCGGAGGAGCCGTAGGCTCACACTGGCAGCCACGCTTCCGTCAACCTGCCGCAGGGCAGCTGTGGCTACTAAAAAGTGTGAATGTGTGCATGAACAATGTATCCATTCCATTGTAAAGCGTTTTTGAGTGTCTAGAAAAGCGCTGTATTAATCTGATGCATTATTACAGTATATTATTATTATTACATTCACTTTTTTGAAAATGTGAGCACTGGCACACTGACAGCCACGAGAACCTACGGAAAGGTTGTCCTTTTTAGTTTAAAATAACTTACTTTAACTACTTGGATCCTATACTTTACCCTGGCCAATAGGGATGGGTACGTTTCACATTTGAACTGGTTCTGTTCCAATTCTCGGTACCCGGTAATCGATACCGGTACTCAATGGTACCAATTTTCGCTACTTTTGTACTCTCTCTCTATCCTTTTTTCTTTTCTTTTTTTCTTCAAATTTTATTTATTTGGGTGGTAATAAATCTCTTTCCTGCGTGAGTTGGTGACGTTAGTGCGCCGGGTACATATAATGTTGCGTTGAAGTGCGCCATGGAAAATCAACATGGCACAGTTTGATTTTACGTGAATCGGTGCTCTGTAGTACCGACCCAAATTGGTCCACACCACAAAAAGTACGGTCTTCGGTACCCATCCCTACTGGACAACGGCAGAACAAAGAATGTTTTTTTTCCTTTTTGGTCCCATTTAAAATTCTTGTTATTAGTAAGTTAAATGAAAAATGACCGTAATTGGATGGGTGTTGATAGTATACAGTGTTCTGGACCGAGCCCTGCTGTGAAGAGCAGAAATCCGCGAGTAAATACCCATCAGAAGGTTTATAATTCTCTACAGATAATACAAGATAAGCACTACTTTTCTATTAGACAGGGTTATGGCCTGACTAAATGAAGCTCCACCCCCTCACTTCAACATCGTGCTTTGGCATCAAGATGGTGCCAAAGCAATGTACCGCCAAACTAAATTTGAATTGTTCAGCCTTGGCAGAGATGTGCACTGCAATATACTGTATTAAATTAAAGTGTATCATTTGTGACAGTAAATTAGCAACCAAGTGATGGGTGACTAAAAAAAAAATAAAATAAATAATTATTAATTAATTAGCACCTTCGCCATTGTCACAGATTGCCATTCAGTCTTCCGCCCCCATGACCACGCACACCCGCCACAACCACCAACAGCTAATTAGCCAGCAAAATCACACGAGCAAAAGATAATGACACTTTGTTAACGCTGTGCTAATGCACCGCGGGTGTATTTTTTTGCCTTTTTTAATGGTGGCGTGATGAAGATCAATTAAAAATAGAGAACGCTCTCAAGGCTGCCTCACTCTGCTACTCGGACCCTTAGATTTTTTATTATTACAAATGTAGGCCACCTTCACCTTCCATTACAATGACGAGGCGCAGAACACACAGCGGGGCTATGAAAAATGAATTAGATTAGAAAATGAAGTGTCCCTGCTCCAGATGAGAGTGACGTTAATGTTGCCGCTCTTCACACGTGAATATGAGAAACTGAAGGGAAATTGTGGGTCTTTGAAATGTGACGAGTGAGGATTTTTGATTTGGTTCATAGATCAGCGTTGTGTTATGAATTTTGTCGATTGTATGGAATTCGTTGTGGATTAATCTCATCCCAATAATTGATTGGTCATTTTTTTTAGCTTTTTGTACCCGTTTCTGTCCTGATGTAATATCGTTATGCATTATCATTGTATTGTTTTGTTTGGCATAGCATCAATACATGTGTTAAATATCAATCAGTATTAATGGTTGTGAAATGAAATATTGCTGGTGATGTGTTTAGGTTGATACAATATTAGTGCAGAAGCATCAAAATTGTTAACTCTAATAAAAATATCAATATTGGTATGCATTTGTTTGCATATGATACAGTTTGATGAATGAGGACTGGAGTCAAATATTTTGTTTTAAGTAGGGATACTGTACATCTATATTGCAAAATTTACTGAGAAATGTAAAAAAACAACAACAATCAAGCAGTTTGGGTCTCGGAAAGCTAATTTGCATTGCCGACAAAAATCACAATTTGAACTTTGGCTACATTTCAAATGCGACTTTGTCTGGGTAGTGGACCTGTCGTGGTAGCCCAGTTTGGTGGCCCCAATGGCGCTTTGGTTTTGCCAACTTAAAAACTTTTCTGACTCCTCTACCGACATTTTTTTAAACAGCTAGAAACCAATCTTCTGACTCCAGACTACAAGTAGATGCTGCTTATAAGAAGCCACCACTGTCTAATTAAACCATCCATCAAAAGGGTGGTGGGTGATCTGGAGCCTATCCTACACCCTAGATGGGTCGACAGCCAATCCTTATTCATACCCATGCCTACACAGGCGGGCCTGAGCCGAGATTCAAACCCCACACCTCAGAAATTTGAGCCGGAAGTGTTACCCACTCTTCCACTGTAAAATTTTTAAGGAAGTCAACATTAAACATTTCGTGACAATAATGTTATATGCGACCTCACTAGTCTAAACTTGACATTCTGATTATTATTACATTTGTGGAATATTAGTTATGCAGCAAAATCCAGCCATTTGTATCTATCTCCATTTTTCCACTTGCTGACTGAAGATGACATCAAAGTTGCTCAGGGCTCAGGCAACGACCAATCACAGCTCACCTGTTTTCTGAAGCTCAGCTGTGATTGGTTGTTACCTGAGACCTAAGCACCTGTGATGTCATTTTCACTTGACAGCAAGTGGCAAAATGGCCGCCCCCTAAAATGGATGAAAACGGCTGGATTTTGCTGCTTAACTCATATTCCACTAACGCAGTATTAACCAGAATACCAGACTAAGACTAGTAGAGCTGCATAGAGCATATTATTGTCCCAAAAATGTTTTGGGGTTGACTGTAATTGGAAAATATTTACTTGGGTGACATGTTTAATTTCATACGTGATGGGTAAGCAGACCCAACTAGTTGTATGCACACAATTAAAAAGTAAAATTTCCATAATATGTCCACCTATTGTGTGTTATTATTTATTCATTAAGAGGGCAATTAAAAACTGCTCGCGAAGGGGATGTGCGCCTGTGATTTCCCTCCCTAATTACCAAACAAAAGGTGCTTTGCTGCTGTGCAAAAGTGTCCGCGCGGAGCTTCGACATTGCAAGGCGAGCCGCAACTCAACAATTCATCAAGTCGTCCAGAGGTGTTGACGGCCTCGCCTCGTGGCAGATGGCCGAGGATTATTAACGAAACATCAGCCGCCGTCACACGTCACGCGACACCTGAAACGCCTCAAAGTCAACCCTCGTTGGAGCTCCGCTTCCTGCATTAGAAATAATAACGCTTTAATCAGAGGCAAAGTGAACGCGAATGACAACAATGAGCCTCAACGGAGCCAGCGTAATTAGGGCGGACTCGCTCATTAGGAGCACTTACGGTGTCGGCGTCTTTGGCTCAAAATGCTTAGCTAGCCTCCAGATCCAACCTTCGTGATACCAGATGGCCGTACTTCCCAACCTTCTTCGTCTCTCCCGAGTCGAGGTGCTCCTGTTACATAACTTATTCATCAAACACCCGAAAAAAAAAATAAAATAGCTCGCTCTGGGTCATCTCTGGTGTGTTGCATCCTGTGGTTTGTTCGGTTGCCACGGAAACGGCCCCAAAGCGCAGAAGGTACATTCTTGAGTAGCACGATTTATTTATTCCCATTAAAATGGAGCATCCGCTGAAGAGAAGAATAATGATCCTTTAATAGTTTTTGAGGTAATTAAATTTTACATTCAGAACCCCAAGGAGAGATAACAACATGAGGGGGGCAGCACGAGTGACGTGATGGCCCCCAGCAAAGGGGGCTTTGTGCTACAGGACACGTGCGTGATAAAAATTGGCGGATCTCGAATTCCCATAACTGCAGTCTTGAGTGACTCCGCACCAACTTCAACCAACCAACTTCCAGGTCCCCACGCTTGAAACAAGTGATGGGACACCTACAGCAAAAGTTGAGTTTTACTGAAGAAAAAAAATCCCATACTAATAATATAATATAATAATAAATTGCCAAATGCAGAAACATCAATGTAAGTTATCACGATGTAGTGGCTCTCGCTAACAGACAGAATTAAGTAACCGGAATTAGGTTAAAAAATTCTATATACGTAGACCATGTTTCTATAAATTTTGATATTTGGTTTTTATTTGAGGCAGATATTTTTTCCATTAAAATGTGATTTATGAGGAGGTTAGACCATTGGTCGATATTCAGAGTTTGTTTATTTTTCCAGTTAACAAGAATTGTTTTTTTAGCGATAGTAAGGGCTACAAGTGTAGATTGAAATTGTTTATGTGGTAAGTCTGTTGTTGTTAGGTCACCTAGCAAACACAAGTTTGGAGATAAAGGTATCCTACAGTCCAAAATAGCGGAAAGTTTTTCTAAGACTTTAGTCCAGAAATACATAACCGGAGTACATAACCATAAAGCATGAACATAAGTGTCTGAGTCTGTCGGAGTCTGAGAGTCCCATTTTCTTCATCATATATTGAGTAATGTAATGTATGTCTCTCGAATTTCTATTATTATGGTTCCTAGTTGTTCTGCTCTTCTGGTAATTACCCAAAATTTCCGACCAAAAAGGGACCATACAAGTGATGTGATGCCCCCAGAAAATGTGATGCCCCCAGAAAATGTGATGCCATGCTAAAGGGCATCAAGTCTATAACTGTGGTCCCCAGTGGCTCTTGTGCTCTTCTGGGTATTTGCCAAACCAAATTCCAGGTCCCCAAGCTCCATCAAGTCTTGTAAAAAGAATGAAGCTGTCCCCCAATGACGGACGGTAAAAATGGTGTGACACCCCCAGCATATGGAGTGCCTTTCTAAAATGGCAGAAGCGGGCAATTTACAAAATTTTGCTGGCCTGTCATTCATCAGCGCCCTGGGCACTCTTCCGTCATTGTCAGTCCGCCATTTTTTCAAGCTGAAACAAACTGTAATTGTCAGACCGCCATTTTATTATAACCGCGCTTCCATCACCACTATTTTAGGACCGACAGACAGAGGTGTAACCTTGCTCTGCAAGATAAATTCTCGCGGTATTTGTAAATGAACAAACTCCCGATAATACATCTTTTACCGAGCCCGATGATTTCCACCGATCAGTGGTTCGGACCAATCACAGAGCGACATTGTGTTTGGGGCATGATATGCAGCTATGACAAAACCAAGAAGCCAGCCAATTAATTCCGTGCCAACGTTCCGTTCCGTTCCGTCTTCAATTCCGCTTATCCGGGGTCGGGTCGCGGGGGCAGCAGCTTTAACAGGGAAGCCCAGACTTCCCTCTCCCCAGCCACTTCAGCCAGCTCCTCCGACGGGATCCCAAGGCGTTCCCAGGCCAGCTGAGAGACGTAGTCTCTCCAGCGTGTCCTGGGTCGTCCCCGGGGCCTCCCGCCGGTAGGACATGCCTGGAACACCTCCCCAGGGAGGCGTCCAGGAGGCATCCGAACCAGATGCCCGAGCCACCTCAACTGGTTCCTCTTAACGTGGAGGAATAGCGGCTCGACGCTGAGTCCCTCCCGGATGACCGAGCTTCTCACCCTATCTCTACCCTGCGGAGGAAACTCATTTCGGCCGCTTGTATCCGGGATCTTGTTCTTTCGGTCACGACCCACAGCTCGTGACCTTAGGTGGTTCCGTGCCAACGTTTAAAAATAAATAAATACATTTGTTCGCACAAGCTAATCTGATTCGGTAACGGACTGCAAAGTCACACACAGCGTGCTGTACAGGTCTGCCGCCACCCGGAGATAGCGGTAAGTGTTTCCGTGTTTAAAACTGTTGATAGCAACAGTGCTAGCATTAGCTAAAGTATTTAGCACAGCCACCGAGATGCCAGTGAAAAAGTGGAAGCGTTCGAGAGGCTCTTATAAAATAAATAAATAAAAAGTTATTGAAAAGGGAAGGCGCTGCAGGAGAAAGAGTGGATCACCTGTACTGCAGTACACGAACCGATGCAAACTCACACGGGGAAAAGACAGCGAGAAGAAAATAAACTCACCCCCGCGTTCGCTGTTTCATTCAAACAGACACTTGATTGCAGCGTTTTTTTGCGTCGCGTCACCACAACCTATTTTGGTCATATTGTTTCGGCTTTCATTTAATTTCGGCCGAAAATGTTCGGTGGCCGAATATTCGGTGCAGCACTACATATGACGTATCAATATGTCATGAACTCTTTTTTTTTTGGGAATTTCGAATTGGAATTTCGACAAAACTTGGCTATATTTTAACGCTGATAACGAAAGAACGGAAAAAGATATACACTTCTTTTTTTCTGATAAAAGGAGAGTCTAATCTTTCTTTTGGTATATTTCCATGTTTATATAGCAATATAACTCAATATTCTGTGGGCCTTGCAACATCAGTCAAAATCCAGTAAAATGGCTGCTATTGCTCCAATAAAAAGGGCTGGGAGTGAATGAGTTAAGTAGGGCTACTACATTACTATTATTTTCATGTTTCCAAATAAAACTCGTTTCTCGGGCTGGATATTTCAAAACCTTCTGTTTGCGCACTACTTAACCATAAACTATAGATGTGGACTAAAAATGTTGGTGTTATCTTTAAACTGTTGGCCATTTCTAACATAAATTGTACAGACAGTAACTTCACTGAATAAAGGATTATCTTATCGTAGCGGTTCTAAATTAAAGCCATAATTACAGCAGAATACAGAAAGCTGGTTCCGACGTCTGCAGAGACGTCCCGAGAACCGAGTGCCTTAATGAGAAAATGCTCTTATCTCTTGATAAATTGACTTCTCTGACTATTACTGTGAATAAGAATACAAAACAGGCCAGCCTAAAGATGAAAGATATTCGTGGGGACTGTTTTCCTTTAGCGAGAGAGCAGGAGGATGTGATGGGAAATCAATACCTGCCCCCATTTAGCTTTTATTGCTTGGGTTGGATATTAAAAGTTAAACTAATGCCCCTCGTGTGGTGCCAATAAAACACAAGTGAGAAGTATTACATTGGCAAACTGACAAGACGACACGTTCGTTTTTGTCATCATGCTTTTTTTTTTTTTTTTTTGCCACTGTGTGAGGCGGAGCTGAACGCTTAGAATCTCTGTTGTTAAAGTCAACATCTAGCGACAGGCTCGGCTGCGCTGGCGCTAAAACGGGGGGCGAATAACGCCGAGTGCATCGGCGGCCTCGGCCCGGCGCGCTCTCACAATAGCCTATTTGTTCAGTCAATGAGTCGAGCGCGCCCCGCTTGTCTTGTTGTGCCGCGCTTGTAACGCTCGACGATTCCATCTGTCTCCGACTTGAGATAACGAGGGAGTGGGGTGCGGTTGGTGTGGAGGGGGGGCTCTGTCATGTTTACACGACGAAGCTGGAGTGAGGGGAGGCGTAGAAGGGAGTCACAGCAAGAGAGCGCTCAACTTATTTTTTTCTTGGCCTCCTCCAAGCCTCTTAGCTGCATGCAGTTTTGGACATCACGAGTGAACGAGCAAAAAGTCTGCCATTTTGTCTTGAAGAAGCCATTTTAGGGTCATTTTGGACATTTCCGAGGGTTCTTCAGAACTGTGGCCCGATTACAACCACATTTGAGCTACATGTACAGTACTAGACAGATTGACAATGTTAAATTGGGAGAACTTTGGATTTTGATTGTTGAGTGTGGGCAGAATAATGGCAGCAAAGTTTGATGACTCGCCATAAAAACATCCCCACGAAGCCAGTTTCCCTTAGCAACATTTTCTAGGAATGTCTATCACGAGAAGAGGCCTGCATGCCTGAATTCACATAGAAGTCTGCCATTTTGGTTTGAAAAGGTCATTTTGGTGATTTACAGGGCTCCTTCAAAGACTAATTTGTACTAGAGATTTGTCTGCTACCAAATTTGAACTTCATTTACTAAGTACTGGAGCTCGGCGATGCAAAATTTGGTTTGGGGTTTTAGTGATATATATAGTAGCAGTAGCACAATCTCTCATGAATAGACCCACAAAAAGTCTGAAGAAGCCAGATCTGAAAAGACATGGGATTATTTGGATGTCTGCCATTTCTTTTTGAAAGTGGCCCATTATAGGGTGATTTTAACCACTTCGACAGACAATAGTTTTCTTGAGATTTTGTCCGATTGTGACAAGATTTTCACTGTGCATGTATACTAGACCATTTGGCAACAGTAAATTTGGGCTTTTCATTGTTGCATGAGGGAAAAACGGAAGCGTGGAGCTGCCAATTGTGGAATAAACATTTTTACTGGCAATTAACTCTTTGACTGCCAGACGTTTTCAGAAAAGGGATGCCGTGGGTGCCAGCCGATTTAAGCATTTTGACTGATCTTTCAAGGTCCACAGAAAATGATGTGTTTGGACTATGGAAACACACATACTACCAAATGAAAGATTGGACTCTCATCTTTCATCAGAAAAAAAAGTTTGTTTCTACCTTATTCCGTTTTTCAGTAATCAACAATAGAAAATGGTTAGTTTCACCTCTGTTTTGAAAAAAACGTCTTTTAACGTCTTTGGCACTCCTCCATAGGATTTTACTAAACATCATTTAACGTTTTTGGCAGTCAAAGAGTTATATTTCAACGTATATGCAAATTTGTTCAAATGTATTTGTAAGTACGTTCGAACTTATGTAAGTAAGTTCAAACTTATTTGCAAGCACATTCGAACATGTGTAAATACTAACCTGGCCATAGCCAGATTGATAAATATGATTCGCTCAAGTGAGTTCTTCACAATATCAATCTGGGGCTGCTCCACTGTGATTTGCTCTGGAAAGGCGGGACATTCTGCGCAATACTTCAAGATGATTGAACGATGTGTTAACTTGTGGACGGCTACCAAACTTATGTTTTGACCAATCACGGCAACAGATTTGAATGTCGTCGTCGTAGGAGAACAAAAAGCACGAAGCGCCTCTTGCTGTTCTTCAAAAAGAAAACTGTGAGTAATTCTGCGAGAACAGAATTAATAGCTGCGTCCATTCGTCCATCTTAGGTTTGTTTGTTCCCCCCGGGCTTAGCGCTTCCTGGTTTCATCAAAGCTTCATGTCCCTCCCTAAACAAGGCCTGATTGGTCCGACCTTAAAAAAGTCGGTTGCGAACGGATCAGCCGGAGCAGTACAAGATTGATTCTGTGAACAAATACTGCAAGAATTCAGCTTGCTGGCAAGCTTATGTAAATACGTCAAAGGGTCAGCTTGTAAACGTCACATGTCCACAGCCAGAAAAATGATGAGTTATGTTTGGTCATATCCTGAGCCATTAGGTACTATGATGTCATTTTCAGTCGACAGCAAGTGGCAAAATGGCCGCCTTGTGAGATGGATAAAAATTGAATGGATTTCACTGCTTAATTTATATTCCACAAATGCAATATTAATCAGAATGTTATGTTTACACTAGTGGGAGACTGACTGCCCTTTTTTAAAAGCCGCATAGCTAGTTTCCTTTTGGAACGTGATATTTTGTTCATCATGAAAAGATCCACAAAAAGTCTCAAAACCCACTGGAATTATTTTGAAACTATTTTTTCCATTTTTGGGGTCATTTTGCACATATTCAGTGATCCTTTAAAGAGAAACCTAGAGTTTGTCTGATTGCCTACCAAATATGAGCTTGACAGACAGGTGCCATAAAAAAACAAAACTCTAACTAATAACGCAAATCCAAAAAGATGCGGTTGTACCAAACGTCAATGTGGTTCTAGTTGTTAAGGTCCCTTACCGTCCACATTTCAGGTACAGCCTTCATGATGGTCAACACCTCTGGACGCTTCTCCGGACAGAAGGCCTTACTGCTGACCCCCCAGCTGCGGGAGAACGACACCCACTGCGTCATCTTCCACTACTACATCGGTGGCCGTGACAACAGCCACCCAGGCCACCTGAACGTCTACATCAAAGAGAACAACAGCCCCATGGGGACTCCCGTATGGAACGTGTCCGCCCCGGCCTCTCGGGCCTGGGGTCAGGTGGAGCTGGCCGTCAGCACCTACTGGCCGAACTTCTACCAGGTGAGGAAACCTGAGCGTTGTCTATTTTTCATGTATGATAAATAACAAGACGAGCCATTGCACAGCGCTTTTGTCGTAACGCCAAAGTCATTAAAGCCTCTTAACAAGACCAAGCTAGACACGGTGCTTCTTTTGAGGAGATCCAAACAATAGCGTCCCATTGAAAACACCTCGTATTGATTCCCGAGGCTACCTCTGTATCCATGGTAATCTGTTCACTCGCTCCTCCATCTCAGCCCTATTTCTGAAACTCATTTTCACTTACCGGTGCGCATCAGCGGCGGCCGGGGCAGGGTGATTTCACACTCGCTTCCCTATTAGTCTTTCGCCGGGTTTGTTCCCCGAGCCCACCAAATGTTAATTGATGCAGAGAGACCCCTTAACCTCCACACGGAGGGGGCCGACTGCTCCGTCTGTGAATTATTTCATTATGTGGTAGGTGGGCGGGCGGTGGTGAAGAGGGGGGGGAAACCAAAGGCAGGCTGATAGTTCAGTTAACAAGGGACACTGCTGAGTTTCTCGCTGCCTAACACAAGATAGGAAAGGGCACTTAATGAGAGGTGCATGGACACCAGAGAGCGAGAGGCAACAGTTGAGAGCTTTTGACTATCTACAGTAGCCTTAGCCTTACGAGACAAATTAATGCAATGCCGGTCTGGTTAAATGCTTCCAGATTGAAATTTGAGATAATAGCAGGCTGCTTGTACAGTGGTTCTTTGACCTACCATTTTAATTTGTTCCGTCACTAAGCTCTTAGCTCAATGTACTTGTAGTAATCAAGTATTTTTGTACATTATTTTGCGCCACAATGGTAATATAGTGTTGTTAGGTCACCAAAACTCACTGGCTGCCACGGACAAAAGACATTGTGGATGTTAGGGATAGTCAATAACACACTAAAAACAGTTGGGTCAAAAGTAACCTAATTATGGATAAAAAAAATTAACCGATCCAGTTTATGGGTAACTTTCCGTTTTTTTTTTTTATGAATTATTTTTTTTTGTACAAAACTATCCCAAAAAAATGTGTACAACAACCCCAATAACAATACTAGTTAAATCAATAACTAGGTCTGACTAATATGGGTCAGTCCCTTTTTGACCCATATTGGGTTAGTTTTTACCCATTTTTTTGATTTAAATGTGGCTTCACTCTAAAAACTGTTGGTTCTAAAATAACCCAATTTGGGTATTTAAAAAAAAAAAGGGAAAAAAAGACCGATAAATTCCTTTGCTTTCCGGGTTCTTTTGTACAAAATTAGTTGTTTTCTATAAACATCCCCCAAAAAGGGTCATTCTGTATGACCCATAAGGTTGTTTCATACAAAATGACCCAAGTAAAGGATCTGACCAATATTTATGAGTTGTTTTATGATGAAAGACCCATTTCTTGACTCAAAGTTGGGTCAAATTGACCCAAGTAGAGGTTCGATCCATTTTTTACCCATAGTTAGGTTATTTTTGACCCAACTGTTTTTAGAGTGCTCAGTTTTTCAGACCGAGTTCAGTGCGTGTATTCACTCTTTGAGTACCTCTAGTCATTTCAATAAATACAATTTCAGTTAACACAATGACCAAAACTTGTACAATATAGAAAGATCTCTCTTTCTGAAACAGATTATGATTCGCTGATTGTGTCAAACTGCTACACTTTAAAAACATTTGGGTCGAAAAGGGACTGACACAACTGACTCAAAAATTTGGGCCACCAAATCGAATAACCCACAAAATAACTCGACAACAAAAATATTTTTTTTCTTGTATCTTCAGTCCTAAAACTTTTTTTTTTTATCCAATATTTTGGGTTAAATGGATAACCCGCAAAACAACCCGATGTAACCAATTGAGGTTTGCTTTACTGTATACGTTATTTCATTTACTTGTGTACCTACACTCTAAAAATAGTTGGGTCAAAAAAAATGGGTTGAAAAAGGTACAACTTTTTGGGTTATTTCTTCAACCCAAAAAGTTGGGTCAAAATGAAAAACCTACCAAAAAATTAATATTTTCCATAAAACAACCCCATAAAATGGAACGTTCTAAAAAGAGTAAAAGTAACCCAATTTGGGCAATTTGTTTGGGATAGATCCTCTACGTGGGTAAATTTGACTCAACTTTCTCAAAAAATTTTTTTTTTTTTTTTTTTTACAAACTGACCCATTTTTTTGTGTTTTGTACAAAACAATTATTTTTTGGGCGTTGCACAGAAAGCTGGGTCAAATGGACCCAAGTAGTGGATCGGTTCATTTTTGTCCCAAATTGGGTCATTTTTGACTCAAATGTTTTTAGAATGTAGCACCAACTATTCGCTGTATCAGTGGCCCAATACCTGCTATATATCGTCGTCCATCCCTGTTATACATTTGAAATTCCTATAGGTCCCGGTCCCGGTCCCCTGCTATAGGTTTCTAAGAAGTGCTTTCACCGGTTTTGTCAAATGTGGAAGTTGGTTGTGCATACACTGGATAATATGACATTTAATCTTTAATATGTTTTCAAACTCATTTTACAATATTACCTTCAAAATGAAGAGCTTACAGATCATTTTGAAAAAAAATGTCTGTATTTTGCCGTTGCTTCCTGTAAAAATCGTACTGTGATGAGACCTTTTCAGCTGAGAAAAGCCGAGAATAGGTTCCAATGAAAAAAAAATGTAAATAGGTGAATATTTCTAATGTGAAAGGTGGCAATTATCATGATTAACTGGCAAGGAACAATCACATTACAGTAATTGTATGACCCAATTTTCCACT